>NW_026015642.1:0-64870 GCF_020379485.1 Brassica napus
ATGAAGAAGTTATCCCACTTTCAAATCAGGTGATTCCTGTTTCCCAGTTTGGGAATAGCACAGCTTTCTTCGTCGTTCAATCAAACCAGGATGAATCACTTTGTAAGAAGCTTGATTTGGATACAAAGTGGTGGAGAATCACCAGGAAGTTGAATAAATCTCATAGGAGTTGGCATGAAGAAGTTATCCCACTTTCAAATCAGGGTGATTCCAGTTTTCCCAGTTTGGGAATAGCACAACTTCTTCGTCGTTCCAATCAACCAGGATGAAAACTTGTTGATAAGAAGTTATTTGATACATAAAGTGGTGGAGAATCACCAGGAAGTTGAATAAATCTCATAGGAGTGGGATGAAGAAGTTTATCCCACTTTCAAATCAGGTGATTCCAGTTTCCCAGTTTGGGAATAGCACAGCTTCTTCGTCGTTCCATCAAACCAGGATGAATCTCTTTGTAAAAGCTTGATTTGGATACATAAAGTGGTGGAGAATCACCAGGAAGTTGAATAAATCTCATAGGAGTTGGCATGAAGAAGTTATCCCACTTTCAAATCAGGTGATTCCAGTTTCCCAGTTTGGGAATAGCACAGCTTCTTCGTCGTTCCAATCAAACCAGGATGAATCACTTTGTAAGAAGCTTGATTTGGATACATAAAGTGGTGAGAATCACCAGGAAGTTGAATAAATCTCATAGGAGTTGGCATGAAGAGTTATCCCACTTTCAAATCAGGTGATTCCAGTTTCCCAGTTTGGGAATAGCACAGCTTCTCGTCGTTCCAATCAAACCAGGATGAATCACTTTGTAGAAGCTTGATTTGGATACAAAAGTGGTGGAGAATCACCAGGAAGTTGAATAAATCTCATAGGAGTGGCATGAAGAAGTTATCCCACTTTCAAATCAGGTGATTCCAGTTTCCCAGTTTGGGAATAGCACAGCTTCTTCGTCGTTCCAATCAAACCAGGATGAATCACTTTGTAAGAAGCTTGATTTGGATACATAAAGTGGTGGAGAATCACCAGGAAGTTGAATAAATCTCATAGGAGTTGGCATGAAGAAGTTATCCCACTTTCAAATCAGGTGATTCCAGTTTCCCAGTTTGGGAATAGCACAGCTTCTTCGTCGTTCAATCAAACCAGGATGAATCACTTTGTAAGAAGCTTGATTTGGATACATAAAGTGGTGGAGAATCACCAGGAAGTTGAATAAATCTCATAGGAGTTGGCATGAAGAAGTTATCCCACTTTCAAATCAGGTGATTCCAGTTTCCCAGTTTGGGAATAGCACAGCTTCTTCGTCGTTCAATCAAACCAGGATGAATCACTTTGTAAGAAGCTTGATTTGGATACATAAAGTGGTGGAGAATCACCAGGAAGTTGAATAATCTCATAGGAGTTGGCATGAAGAGTTATCCCACTTTCAAATCAGGTGATCCAGTTTCCCAGTTTGGGAATAGCACAGCTTCTTCGTCGTTCCAATCAAACCAGGATGAATCTCTTTGTAAGAAGCTTGATTTGGATACATAAAGTGGTGGAGAATCACCAGGAAGTTGAATAAATCTCATAGGAGTGGGGCTGAAGAAGTTATCCCACTTTCAAATCAGGTGATTCCAGTTTCCCAGTTTGGGAATAGCACAGCTTCTTCGTCGTTCAATCAAACCAGGATGAATCACTTTGTAAGAAACTTGATTTGGATACATAAAGTGGTGGAGAATCACCAGGAAGTTGAATAAATCTCATAGGAGTTGGCATGAAGAAGTTATCCCACTTTCAAATCAGGTGATTCCAGTTCCCAGTTTGGGAAATAGCACAGCTTCTTCGTCGTTCCAATCAAACCAGGATGAATCACTTTGTAAGAAGCTTGATTTGGATACATAAAGTGGTGGAGAATCACCAGGAAGTTGAATAAATCATAGGAGTTGGCATGAAGAAGTTATCCCACTTTCAATCAGGTGATTCCAGTTTCCCAGTTTGGGAATAGCACAGCTTCTTCGTCGTTCCATCAAACCAGGATGAATCACTTTGTGAAAAGCTTGATTTGGATACATAAAGTGGTGGAGAATCACCAGGAAGTTGAATAAATCTCATAGGAGTTGGCATGAAGAAGTTATCCCACTTTCAATCAGGTGATTCCAGTTTCCCAGTTTGGGATAGCACAGCTTCTTCGTCGTTCCAATCAAACCAGGATGAATCACTTTGTAAGAAGCTTGATTTGGATACATAAAGTGTGGAGAATCACCAGGAAGTGAATAATCTCATAGGAGTGGGCATGAAGAAGTTATCCCACTTTCAAATCAGGTGATCCAGTTTCCCAGTTTGGGAATAGCACAGCTTCTTCGTCGTTCTAATCAACCCAGGATGAATCACTTTGTAAGAAGCTTGATTTGGATACAAAAAGGGTGGAGAATCACCAGGAGTTGAAAAATCTCATAGGAGTTGGCCATGAAGAAGTATCCCACTTTCAAATCAGGTGATTCCATCCAGTTTCCCAGTTTGGGATAGCACCGCTCTTCGTCGTTCCAATCAAACCAGGATGAATCACTTTGTAAGAAGCTTGATTTGGATACAAAAAGTGGTGGAGAATCACCAGGAAGTTGAATAAATCTCATAGGAGTTGGCATGAAGAAGTTATCCCACTTTCAAATCAGGTGATTCCAGTTTCCCAGTTTGGGAATAGCACAGCTTCTTCGTCGTTCCAATCAAACCAGGATGAATAACTTTGTAAGAAGCTTGATTTGGATACATAAGTGGTGGAAGAATCACCAGGAAGTTTATAAATCTCATAGGAGTTGGGATGAAGAAGTTATCCCACTTCAAATCAGTGATTCCAGTTTCCCAGTTTGGGAATAGCACAGCTTCTTCGTCGTTCCAATCAAACCAGGATGAATCACTTTTAAGAAGCTTGATTGGATACATAAAGTGGTGGAGAATCACCAGGAAGTTGAATAATCTCATAGGAGTTGGATGAAGAAGTTATCCCACTTTCAAATCAGGTGATTCCAGTTTCCCAGTTTGGGAATAGCACAGCTTCTCGTCGTTCCAATCAAACCAGGATGAATCACTTTGTGAAAAGCTTGATTTGGATACATAAAGTGGTGGAGAATCACCAGGAAGTTGAATAAATCTCATAGGAGTTGGCATGAAGAAGTTATCCCACTTTCAAATCAGGTGATTCCAGTTTCCCAGTTTGGGAATAGCACAGCTTCTTCGTCGTTCCAATCAAACCAGGATGAATCACTTTGTAAGAAGCTTGATTTGGATACATAAAGTGGTGGAGAATCACCAGGAAGTTGAATAAATCTCATAGGAGTTGGCATGAAGAAGTTATCCCACTTTCAAATCAGGAGATTCCAGTTTCCCAGTTTGGGAATAGCACAGCTTCTTCGTCGTTCCAATCAAAACCAGGATGAATCACTTTGTAAGAAGCTTGATTTGGATACAAAAAGTGGTGGAGAATCACCAGGAAGTTGAATAAATCTCATTGAGTTGGCATGAAGAAGTTATCCCACTTTCAATCAGGTGATTCCAGTTTCCAGTTTGGAATAGCACAGCTTCTTCGTCGTCTAATCAAACCAGGATGAATCACTTTGTAAGAAGCTTGATTGGATACAAAAAGTGGTGGAGAATCACCAGGAAGTTGAATAAATCTCATAGGAGTTGGCATGAAAGTTATCCACTTTCAAATCAGGTGATTCCAGTTTCCCAGTTTGGGAATAGCACAACTTATTCGTCGTTCTAATCAAACCAGGATGAATAACTTTGTAAGAGCAGCTTGATTTGGGCATAAAGTGGTGGAGAAACAGGAGTTAATAAATCTCATAGGAGTTGGGATGAAGAAGTTATCCCACTTTCAAATCAGGTGATTCCAGTTTCCCAGTTTGGGAATAGCACAGCTTCTTCGTCGTTCCATCAACCAGGATGAATCATTTTGTAAGAAGCTTATTTGGATACATAAAGTGGTGGAGAATCAACAGGAGTTTAATAAATCTCATAGGAGTTGAAATGAAAAAGTTTATCCCACTTTCAAATCAGGTGATTCCAGTTTCCCAGTTTGGGAAATAGCACAGCTTCTTCGCCGTTCCAATCAAACCAGGATGAATCACTTTGTGAAATCTTGATTTGGATGCATAAAGTGGTGGAGAATCACCAGGAAGTTCAATAATCTCATAGGAGTTGGCATGAAGAAGTTATCCCACTTTCAATCAGGTGATTCCAGTTTTTCCCAGTTTGGGAATAGCACAGCTTCTTCGTCGTTCAATCAAACCAGGATGAATCACTTTGTGAAAAGCTTGATTTGGATACATAAAGTGGTGGAGAATCACCAGGAGTTGAATAAATCTCATAGGAGTTGGCATGAAGAGTTATCTCACTTTCAAATCAGGTGATTCCAGTTTCCCAGTTTGGGAATAGCACAGCTTCTTCGTCGTTCCAATCAAACCAGGAAGAATCCTTGTGAAGAAGCTTGATTTGAATACATAAAGTGGTGGAGAATCACCAGGAAGTTGAATAAATCTCATAGGAGTTGGCATGAAGAAGTTATCCCACTTTCAAATCAGGTGATTTCCAGTTTTCCCAGTTTGTGAATAGCACAGCTTCTTCGTCGTTCCAATCAAACCAGGAAGAATCACTTTGTAGAAGCTTGATTTGGATACATAAAGTGGTGGAGAATCACCAGGAAGTTGAATAAACATTCATAGGAGTTGGCATGAAGAAGTTATCCCACTTTCAAATCAGTGATTCTAGTTTCCCAGTTTGGGAATAGCAAAGCCTTCTTCGTCGTTCCAATCAAACCAGGATGAATCTTTGTAAGAGCTTGATTTGGATACATAAAGTGGTGTAGAATCACCAGAAAGTTGAATAAATCTCATAGGAGTGGGGATGAAGAAGTTATCCCACTTTCAAATCAGGTGATTCCAGTTTCCCAGTCTGGGAATAGCACAGCTTCTTCGTCGTTCCAATCAAACCAGGATGAATCACTTTGTAAGAAGCTTGATTTGGATACATAAAGTGGTGGAGAATCACCAGGAAGTTGAATAAATCTCATAGGAGTTGGCAGAAGAAGTTATCCCACTTTCAAATCAGGTGATTCAGTTTCCAGTTTGGAATAGAACAGCTTCTTCGTTGTTCCAATCAAACCAGGATGAATCTCTTTGTAAGAAGCTTGATTTGGATACATAAAGTGGTGGAGAATCACCAGGAAGTTGATTAAATCTCATAGGAGTTGGCATGAAGAAGTTATTCCACTTTCAAATCAGGTGATTACAGTTTCCCAGTTTGGGAATAGCACAGCTTCTTCGTCCTTCCAATCAAACCGGGATGAATCACTTTGTAAGAAGCTTGATTTAGATACATAAAGTTGTGGAGAATCACCAGGAAGTTGAATAAATCTCATAGGAGTTGGCAAGAAGAAGTTATCCCACTTTCAAATAAGGTGATTCCAGTTTCCCAGGCTGGCTGTAGCTGTAAAGTGAAAGACAGCCTTTACCATGAACCTGATCTGAATAAGGGCTGGATACATGGGAGCCTATAAGGAGCCAATGGGAGAACAGCCTTCCCTTTGACCAGTTTGAATAAACCAATCAGATATCAACTAGCTCTCCACCTCCAATCAAGACAGATCACACAGATTGCAAGACCAACTTTCCATCCTAGCCATCCATTCATTTCAAGTTAATATTATCCATTAGATTTAGGTTTCAGATTGTGTAAACCTATTGAGCTTATAAATAAGCATGTAAATGGCGATTTGGAGCCTTAAGGGAGTTTGGGGGATATCCCCTCTCCACTTCATAATGAAATGTGTTCTTGAATCAGATTCCCTTTAATCTCTCCCTTTCTTAGTCTTTAATCTCTTAATCTCTCAAAGTCTCTTGTTTCTGATTTAAGTAAACACATAAACACTCTTATAAAACTCTCTCTCTAAAATCACCTAAAACAAACTCTAATCTTCTCATCTTGCTCCATTGGAGCTTATACACACACACCAACCTGAGATCTCTGAAAAAGCAGTATGACAACGGTTCAAAGGTGATCTAAATGCATTTAGTTCATGATTTATCCTAGCATTTCTAGCAAAGTGTACTCATGTCTAGCATGTTCATTGCCTTTAACCCTATCCATCCTAGCAATATCAGCAACACAAGGAGATGTTTCTATAGTCTTAGCTATCATGGATGCACCAAAGGAGTATCCATGAGTGTTACCATTCTCCTTGAGCATTTTGATGAGAGCATCCATCTCGGATCTCCTGATGAAGTCTTGATCATTGCCACGGATGTTAGGAGCTCCTGAGTATGTCACCAGTGCCTTGCCATCACCCTCACGTCCCTCTCCTTCAGCTCCACGGCTAGATGATCCGGCTCCACTTGTTCCTTCAGAAGCATGAGCCCTTGCCTCCCTTTCCTTCATGAACTTCGCTGGCTTCAGATGAGGATGTAGTATCCAGCACTGGCTCTTCTTGTGCCCATGCTTCTTGCAGTGATCACAATTGCCATTGAACTTCCTATCCTCATACTTGCCGTGTGCTGCTCTGTTGGCTTGTGGTATCTCCTCATGATCAGTTCGCGCAGCATTGGCTAGAGACAAGTCTCCTTTACCACCAAACAAGCCAATGGAGCCTTGCTCCTTTTGTATCTGAGCACACGCATCCTCCAGGTCCGGAAGCTTCTCAGCCCTCAACATATGCTGAATCAACCCACTGTAGCTTGGATTCAATGTAAGCAACAACCCAAAGACTTTATCTTGCTCTCTCCTTTCATTTAGCAGCTCTGGATCAGTTGTGCTCGGCCTCAGCATCTCCAGCTCTGACCAGAGTGTCCGGAACCTCCCCAAATGCTTAGTGAACTCCATGTCCTCCTGAGTTAGATCATTCAAAGCTTTCTTCACTTCAAAGACCCGGCTGAGGTTAGAGGTGTTTCCATACACCTTCTTCAATGTTTCCCACAGCTCCTTGGCTGTCTCACAATAGCTGTAAGCATCTAGAATGGCTGGCTCCAACGAGCTATGAAGAGCAGACATCACCACCATGTCCTCTTGTTGCCACTTCTCAGCTTCAGCTTCCGAGACACTCTCCTTGTCTCCTCCTTGAGTAATGAGCTTTGGAGCCTCACCAGATGTGATGTGCTTCCATAAACCCTTACTTCCCACAGCAGTCTTCACCATCCTAGACCATACTAGGTAGTTACTTCCCTTGAAAGTCACAGCAACCTTCATCTTGGAACCACTCTCCATCTTCAACAGTTTCACTTCAATAACTTGTAAAAGACTTGATCTTGAGACTCAGAACTACAACACCAGCTCAAACCCTTCCGTGCCTTGTCTTTACTCTTCAAAGAACCCTCAAAAACCTAGATAAGACTTTCGGTATGAAGATGTAGCTCCCGGGATGCAGCTTCTTCCAAGAACACTCACACCACTCTCACTTGATCTCCCAAAGTTTCAAGTTTGAATCTTCAAGAGAAAAACGCCAAGAACTCAGATTGAAATCAACCTGGCTCTGATACCATATAAGTTTTGAGTAAAGTAAAAGATAATCTGAGTTTAGATAAGAATAGAGAAGAGATTAAGAGACTAATGGAGAATCCTTGTGAAAAGTATAGAGAGATTGATTTGTTTAGAACTGTCTAATCTTTATTAATGAGCTTAGGATACATTATATAGTAAGAGAGAGTCTCTAGGGTTTCGAAATACAAGAGGAGAAAGCATGTGAAGTCAATGGATAGGATAAGAATGCATTTGAACTATCCAATAGGAGTGACCGCGTGTGTGAAGCATCTTTGCTTTATGCCTTCTTCTTTCCAGCCCAAGACAGGCTGTCACACGCTCCTTCTTCCTTTGGTAACGGTCTGATCCTTCAGATAAGTGATCAGAGCTTCTTCTTATCTAGTTAAGTTACTTAAGTAACTCTTGGCTTAACCGTGGCTGAGGTAAGTGTGTATGGCCATGTACGGCCATGTACGGCCATGTACGGCCTTGTACGGATGCCTCAGCCTCACTTCTCCATTCCTCCTAAGCTCCTTCTTCTCCATTCATACTTAACCTCTCAAGCCTTCTCTTTACCTCAAATGTCTCAACTCATCTCAACACTCCCCCTCAAGCTTAGCTTTATGAACAACTAAGCTTGGACAGCCATGAGATCTTCCTCATTAAAAACCTCACCAAGGAAAACCCATTGGGACAAAACCTTGATGAGGGAAAAAGAGTAAAGACCTCACAGCCAAAGGGGATCAGCTCCTTCTCTTCCCAAGATCAATGAGGCCCAACCTGATGTGAATGGACTCCATTGTCTTCTGTCTTGCAGCCTTGGTGAACACATCAGCCAACTGATCTTCACTCCTTGTATAGCATGGCAAGATGACTCCTAGGATGATCATCTGCCTCACTTTGTGGCAATCAACTTCAATGTGCTTGGTTCTCTCATGGAACACCGAGTTGGAGGCAATGTGGATAGCTGCTTGGTTATCACAATGCATTGTCATTGGCGTGGCTTGATCAATCTCCAAATGCTTCAAGATGCCTTTGATCCACACCAGCTCGTTGGTAAGCTTCAGCATAGCTCTATACTCAGCTTCTGCGCTTGAGCAAGAGACCACCTTCTGCTTCTTACTCTTCCATGTAACCAAGTTGCCTCCAATGAATGTGCAATAGCCTGTGGTTGATCTCCTGTCTGCTCTATCACCAGCCCAATCCGCATCACAGTATCCAACCACTTCAGTGCTCCCATTGCAACCCATCCATATTCCTTGATCAGGTGAGCCGTTGAGATACATCAGAATTCTCTCCACCATACGCCAGTGATGATCCTTAGGCACTTGCATATGTTGACTCACCTGATTCACAGCAAAACAAATGTCAGGTCTAGTTATGGTAAGGTAAATCAGTTTACCAACTAGTTTTCTATAGAGTTTAGGATCCTGATAAGGTTTGCTGTCTTCAATCTCCCCCTCTCGTGGGACTTTGTAGCCATCCTCCATAGGCATCCTTGCTGTCTTGCCTCCATAAGCACCTGCACCTTTCAAAAGATCAAGTGTATACTTCCTTTGGGACATGAATAAGCCTTCCTTGGATCTACATATCTCAATTCCAAGAAAGTATTTCATTTCTCCCAAGTCTTTAATCTCAAACATGGATTTAAGAAACTCCTTGGTTGCTATGATACCTTCCTTATCACTTCCTGTGATAATGATGTCATCAACATACACAAGGAGTGCAATCATACCTGAGGGAGTAGTGAGTGTGAAGAGAGTGTGGTCTAGTTCAGACTTCTTGAAGCCTCGGCCATTCAGAGTAGTGCTCAGCTTGTTGTACCAAGCTCTTGGTGATTGCTTCAGCCCATAGATAGCTTTCTTCAGTCTCAATACATTTCCTCTCTTCACTAAGTGTTCTAGGCCTGGAGGTGGATGCATATATACTTCATCCTCAAGTTCACCTTGTAGGAATGCATTCTTCACATCCATTTGCCATAACCCCCATCCAAGATTCACAGCCAAGCTTAATACAATCCGTATTGTATGTAGTTTAGCTACTGGTGCAAAGGTTTCTATGTAATCTTCTCCATAAGTTTGAGTGAAACCTCTGGCTACTAGCCTTGACTTCTTCCTCTCAACCTTTCCATCAGCCTTATACTTGATTGTGAATATCCATTTACTACTCACAGCCTTCTTCCCTTTTGGTAACTCACTCTCATACCATGTATCATTCTTGATCATGGCTCCTGCCTCAGCTCCAACTGATTCCTTCCATTCTTTATCCATCATTGCCTCTTCATAGTTTCTTGGTATGTAGTTCTCATCCAAGTTTACCATAAAGGCACAATGTTCTTCAGGGTATTGAGCAAAGGAACACACAGCTTGAGAAGGATGCTCCACAGCTTGGGCATTGTAGTACACTCGCGTGTTTACCCAAGTAGAAGGATCCTTTCTCAGCCTTGTGCTTCTTCTCAATACTGGTTGGTTCTGAACCTGCTCCTCTTGGACACTCGGTTCTGGTGCTTCAGCCTGAGCTTCTACTTCTCCTTGGCTTTGATCACCTTGATTGTGAGAGCCTGAAACACTCTCTTCTTCTTCACTCAAGCCGGCTCCATCCTGACCATCTTCTTGAGTTTCAGATTCCCTGCCCCCCTCACGATCAAGGTGAGGTGACTGATTAGCTTCACTAGGGGCCGGAGAACTCTCATGTTGGTTCCTACTCCCCACATTTGGATCCTGGTTCATCTTGATACCTAGACCCTCCAAAATCAGTCTTAAGGCGCCTGCCTTATCTGACGTTAGATCCTTTAGCTCCTCTTGATTCCTTTCTTCATAGTATCCTCTAGCTTCTATGAACTTCACATCTCTAGAGATTAGGACTCTTCTAGTATCTGGATCATAGCACTTGTATCCCTTTTGTGTTGTTGAATAGCCAATAAACATAGCCTTAGTGCTCCTTGCCTCTAGCTTGTTTCTTAACTCTCCTGGTACCAACACAAAGCATAGACATCCAAATACTCTCAAGTAATCCACTGATGGCTTGTGCTTGTTTAGAACTTCAAATGGTGCTTGATCCTTCAACACCTTTGTGGGAATCCTGTTGATCAAGTAACAAGCAGTAGCCACAGCATCACTCCAGAACCTCTTTGGAACATTTGCTTGGAACATCATTGACCTAGCAACCTCCATCAAGTGTCGGTTCTTCCTCTCAGCTACCCCATTCTGTTGTGGAGTATAAGGACAGCTTGTTTGATGCAAGATCCCATGATGCTCTAGATGACTTTTGAACGCATAGCTTGTGTACTCCCCTCCATTATCTGATCTCAAAATTTTAATCTTGGCATTATAATGGTTAGTCACATGAGCTTGAAAGTTCTTAAATGCATCTATCACTCTATCTTTTGATGGGATTAAAGTTAACCAGGTGTATTTGGATTTTTCATCAATGAATGTGACAAAGTATTTATGATTGTCTCTAGATATGCAAGGTGCAGTCCACACATCAGAATGAATAAGATCAAAGCACTTATCATAAACACTAGTAGAGTTTGGAAACACAGTTTTACAATGCTTGCCTAAAATGCAAGCTTCACAATCCTTATTCTCAAATAAAACACCTGGTAACATCAAGTTTAAAGCTCTACCATGAGGATGTCCTAATCTAGCATGCCACAAAGCATTTTTATTTATACTAGAAGCAGTAGTAAATGAGCAATTGTAATTGGAAACAGGATCAAGTTCTTCAAGCAAATACAACTCTCCTTTAGTGATTCCTTTTCCAATCACGTGGCTGCTCTCAATATCCTGAAACTTTACATCATTAGGACTGAATATAACATTGCAATTCAAATCAGTTGTGCATTTCTTAACAGATAGCAAGTTAGATGTAAATTCAGGCATGTAGAAAGCTCTAGTGTTCTTATCAAACAACTTCAAATTTCCTATTCCTCTAATAGGGATCTTGTCTCCATTTGCAATCATAACATGTCCACTAGTTGGTTCTATATCCTTAATCAGATTTGTATCACTAATCATGTGATGAGATGCACCAGAATCAACAATTAATGGCTTAGTTATATTGCTAGTGTTGACTTGAAGAAAAGAAATGGAGTGGTGAAGTGTTGAGTTGAGATTGAGTCTTGAGCAAGAATAGGGCAAGACCTCCGGAGATTATCTATGAAGACTTTAGGAGTGTTTGAAGGTGTCCAGAAGTGCTCATATGGCTGTGCAAAGATAGGGCCAAGTCCAGGAGGGACTTAGAAGAGTGTTTGGGAGCAAATGGGCAAGTGTGCATACTTAGGGCGAGGCAGTACGGATGGTACGGACCTGTACGGATCCGTACGGACCGAGACAACCCGAGGATACACAACTTGGCCATTTGAGATGTTTTGAGATTGTGCAAAGTCCGGGACAAGATGTGCAAAGTTAGGGCGTGATCAGAACATGTCATGGAGGCTTTGTGCACACTTAGGGCTGAGTAAAAGGAGTCTGGTCGTGGAGCATCAAAAGGGAATCAAGGAGATCCCTTGTGAAGGCAAGCGGCCAATGAGAGCTGAGATGGAGCTGATTGGCTACTTTGGAGTATGGATGTTGAGATGAGGTGATGAGGAGTGGATACATTGATAGAGGAAGAGTATTGGGGTGGTCAGTAAGTTTGGGATTTACCACAGTAACTTTAAAGTTACTGTGGTAACTAAGTGAAAGGAAGAGAAGTTACCAGGATGGGTTAAATTGGAGTCTAACTGATGTTAATCCTCTCTTATCTTAAGAAGGACGTGGGAAGAGGATAAGGAAGGGATAAGGGCTTACTTTGACAGCCTGTATGATGCTGGAAAGGAGAGGATGCTTTTTACTAGTGCAAGCATGTGAGAAAGCACAGCCAAGTGATTCAAAAGGAGTTCCAGCCTGTCCATTGACTCCACATGCTTATACATTTCGAAAACCCTTGTTGCTCTCTCTATTAATACTTGTAAACCTCATCAGATATTAATTAATGGAGTTTTTGAGTCTCTCTCTCTCTATTCTTTAAAATCTCTTAATCTCTTTAATATCTTGATCTGATTATCTCTGATTGTTTGAATCATACTCTTAAAACACAAAAGTGTTTATGGTATCAGAGCCAGGTTGTTCAAACAGGGGAGAGTGTGATTTCGTTTTTCATAAAAATCTGAGTGTTCTTGAGTGTTCTTGAGTGTTCTTGGTGTTCTTGAGTTCTGGTCTTTATTATCTGAGTGGTGTGAGATATTCTGATGGATTCAAACTATCTCAACATGGAAATGAAGCACAGATCTAGTACAACCATGGAGCTTGAAGAAGAGAGAGATGGCGATTGGTCAAGATGGGCAAAGAGAGCTTTGGAAAGCTGTGGGTTATGGAGTAGTCATGGAAAGGGGAAACCTTTCATGGAAATGGCTACTGAAGAAGGTCAGACAAGAGGTCTGAAGCTGGGAAATGAAGTTGTTCAAGGAAACACTACAAGGAGTGAGATTGAAGCAACTTTAGGCAAGTCCAAGCTTGTGAGAGTCATTGAGGACAGAGGGGTGATCCGTGGCTTGAGACAAGGAAAGGATGAGTGTTATCAGCTTGTGGGAAGGCTGAGAGAAGTATGGTCAGAGCTAGATGTGGTGAAGACACACACATCAAATCCGAGATGTTGTCAAGAAAGGAGGAAGCAAGATGTGATCTTCAGCTTCCTTATGGAAGAGGTATGTGAGCTTGTTAAATATACATATGATGTGTGGGAAATAAACAGGAAGCCAGAAAGATGGAAGGGAGGTACAAGCTGTAAGAGGGGAAGGTTGAGAAAACTTTCTAAGGAGTGGTTAATGAAGAGAAGAGCATGGAGAAAGGATAGCGAGTCTGAGCACTTAAGTGACAGGATGAGTGTAATCTTGAAGAGAATCAAGGATGTACTTCAGCAGATGGTTATAGGAGAGTGTTCATACTCAGCTTACATGGGAGAGACAGTAGGAGACAGTGCGGACATGAGAGGAATGGATACCAAGAGGGCAGATGAGTTTGTGACAAAGAAGGAATGGGATGAGTTGGTTAAGCATGTGTATGCTTTGGCTACGACCCGGAGTCTGGGTGCTCCTGCCAAAGCATCCACATCTAAACCCATCATCATTGATTCTGGAGCAACACACCACATGATCAGTGACAAGAGACTAATCAGTGAGGTTAAAGCAGCAACAGGGAGTGTCATGATAGCCAATGGTACCAGGATCCCAATAGAAGGAGTGGGAAACCTCAAGCTGTTTGAGAAGAACTCCACTGCCTTCTACCTACCTCAGTTTACATCCAATCTAATCTCAGTTAAGAAGGCTACAGTTGATCTGGATTGTCAAGTGGTTTTCAGACCAAATGAAGTTGAGTTCCAGGATTTAAAGACTGGAAGAGTTATTGGCAGAGGAGACAGCAAGCATCAGCTCTATCATCTCCAAACAACTGAGGCGCCTAGTCTTGTGGAGTCTGTGTGTTTAAGCAGCACAACGGATAGATGTGATAATCTCACATGGCATGCAAGGCTGGGACATCCTCATGCCAAGGCAATTGAACTGATTCTACCAAGTATGGCGTTCAATCACTTGGAGTGTGAAGCCTGTATACTTGGAAAGCACTGTAGGACGGTCTTCCCAACATCAGAGACCAGATATGAGAATTGCTTTGATCTGGTGCATTCAGACGTGTGGACAGCTCCCTGTATGTCTAGAGACAGCCATAAGTACTTTGTGACCTTCATTGATGAGAAGTCCAAGTACACATGGATCACCATGATTCCCTCCAAAGACAGAGTCCTGGAAGCCTTCATGAACTTCCAAGCATATGTTACTAACCAGTACAATGCCACTGTGAAGATTCTGAGGTCTGATAATGGAGGAGAATACACTAGCAATGCTTTCAAGAGTCATCTTGCAAAGCATGGGATTGTGCAACAAACTAGCTGTCCTTACACACCACAACAAAATGGGGTGGCTGAGAGGAAGAACAGACATTTGATGGAGGTTGCGAGATCAATAATGTTCCACATGAATGTTCCTAAGAAGTTTTGGAGTGATGCTGTTCAGACTGCTTGCTATCTCATCAATAGAGTGCCAACACGTGTCTTGAAGAAACTGTCTCCCTTTGAAGTATTAAACAAGGCCAAGCCACACATAGATCATTTGAGAGTCTTTGGGTGCTTATGTTATGTGATGATTCCCGGAGAAAGAAGGAACAAGCTAGAAGCAAAGAGTACTAAAGCTATGTTCATTGGGTACTCAATCACTCAGAAAGGGTACAAGTGCTATGATCCAGCAACCAGGAGAGTGTTGGTGTCTAGAGATGTTAAGTTCATAGAGACCAAGGGGTATTATGAAGAAAAGAATTGGAAAGACTTGGAAGATCTGTCTCAAGAACCAAGAAACATGGCAGAGAATCTGAGGAACATATTGGAAAGGCTTGGGGTAAACATGTCCCATGATAAGGTTAGAGAACCTGAAAGAACAACTCTCCTTGATCATGAGGGGGGAAATGAGTCTGAATCAGGAGTGCAAGAGCAGCACCAAGGGGATTCAGGTCATCATGATCAAGTGGTGACACAAGAAGTAGAGAATTTTCCTCAGGTCAGTGTGGATGAGCAAGGAGAGGTTCATGATCAAGAGGAGGTGAGTGAGACAGAACCAGAGGGTCACGCAGAGGTTCATACTGAGGAACAGGTTCAACCATTGAGGAGGAGCACACGGATAAAGAGGGATGCTTCCAACTGGGTAAACACGAGAGTGTACTACAATGCCCAGGCTGTGGAGCATCCTTCTCAAGCTGTGTGTTCCTTTGCTGAGTTTCCAGAGGAGCATCATGCCTTTATGATTAGTCTGGATGAGAGTTATGTACCAAGGACTTATGAAGAAGCTATGTTAGACAAGGAATGGAAAGAATCAGTGGGAGCTGAAGCAGGTGCTATGATCAAAAATGATACATGGTATGAGAGTGAGCTGCCTAAGGGAAAGAGGGCTGTATCTAGTAGATGGATCTTCACAATCAAGTATCTAGCAAATGGACAGATTGATAGGAAGAAGACCAGATTGGTTGCAAGAGGGTTTACACAGACCTATGGAGAGGATTACATTGATACCTTTGCACCAGTAGCTAAGCTACATACAGTTCGGATTGTGTTGTCCATTGCAACAAACTTGGAGTGGGATTTGTGGCAGATGGATGTGAAGAATGCTTTCTTACAAGGTGAGCTAGAAGATGAGGTATACATGCTTCCTCCTCCTGGTCTTGAGCATCTAGTAAAACCAGGAAATGTTTTGAGATTGAAGAAGGCAATCTATGGGCTGAAGCAGTCTCCTAGAGCTTGGTACAGGAAGCTGAGTACAACCCTGAATGGCAGAGGATTCAGGAAGTCTGAACTGGATCATACACTCTTCACTTTGGTTACTCCATCAGGGATCATTGTGATACTGGTATATGTGGATGATTTGATTATCACAGGGAGTGATAAGGCTGGGATTAAAGCCACTAAAGAGTTCCTCAAGTCTGTGTTTGACATCAAAGACTTGGGAGAGATGAAGTATTTCTTGGGGATTGAGATATGCAGATCCAAGGAGGGTTTGTTTATGTCTCAAAGGAAGTATACAATGGATATGCTAAAGGAGACTGATGTACTTGGAGGAAAGGTAGCAAAGACACCTCTTGAGGAGGGGTATAAGGTTTTGCGTGAGGGGGAGGTTGAAGAGAAGCAGTTATTTAAGGATCCTAAGCTATACAGGAAGATGGTTGGCAAGTTGATCTACTTGACCATCACACGGCCAGATATATGTTTTGCAGTGAACCAAGTGAGTCAGCATATGCAGGCGCCAAAGGTACATCATTGGAAGATGGTTGATAGGATACTGAGGTATTTGAGTGGCACGCCTGGTCAAGGAGTTTGGATGGGTTGCAATGGCAGTACGGAAGTGGTTGGGTATTGTGATGCTGATTGGGCAGGAGATAGAGTGGACAGGAGATCAACTACTGGATATTGTACATTCATTGGAGGGAACTTGGTTACTTGGAAGAGTAAGAAGCAAAAGGTTATCTCTTGTTCAAGTGCTGAAGCTGAGTATAGAGCCATGTTGAAGCTGACAAACGAGTTGGTGTGGATCAAGGGGATCTTGAAGCATCTAGAGATTGAGCAGAGTACTCCTATGACTATGCATTGTGATAATCAAGCAGCTATCCACATTGCCTCCAACTCAGTGTTTCATGAGAGAACAAAGCACATAGAGGTGGATTGTCATAAGGTGAGGCAGATGATTATCTTAGGAGTGATTATGCCATGTTATACAAGGAGTGAAGATCAGCTTGCAGATGTGTTTACCAAGGCAGCGAGATTGAAGACAATGGAGTCCATACTATCCAGGCTTGGACTCATTGATCTTACTCCCAGGAGCTGAGCCCCTTAACCATGGAGTCTCCACTCTTTTTCCCTCATCAAAGTTTTATCCCAATGGGTTTTCTTTGGTGAGGTTTTTAATGAGGGAGGTCTTCATGGTTTCCAAGCTTGACTTGTTCCACATGGTCAAGCTTGAGGGGGAGTGTTGAGATGAGGTGATGAGGAGTGGATACATTGATAGAGGAAGAGTATTGGGGTGGTCAGTAAGTTTGGGATTTACCACAGTAACTTTAAAGTTACTGTGGTAACTAAGTGAAAGGAAGAGAAGTTACCAGGATGGGTTAAATTGGAGTCTAACTGATGTTAATCCTCTCTTATCTTAAGAAGGACGTGGGAAGAGGATAAGGAAGGGATAAGGGCTTACTTTGACAGCCTGTATGATGCTGGAAAGGAGAGGATGCTTTTTACTAGTGCAAGCATGTGAGAAAGCACAGCCAAGTGATTCAAAAGGAGTTCCAGCCTGTCCATTGACTCCACATGCTTATACATTTCGAAAACCCTTGTTGCTCTCTCTATTAATACTTGTAAACCTCATCAGATATTAATTAATGGAGTTTTTGAGTCTCTCTCTCTCTATTCTTTAAAATCTCTTAATCTCTTTAATATCTTGATCTGATTATCTCTGATTGTTTGAATCATACTCTTAAAACACAAAAGTGTTTAATGGACAGGCTGGCTGTAGCTGTAAAGTGAAAGAAAGCCTTTACCATGAACCTGATCTGAATAAGGGCTGGATACATGGGAGCCTATAAGGAGCCAATGGGAGAACAGCCTTCCCTTTGACCAGTTTGAATAAACCAATCAGATATCAACTAGCTCTCCTCCAATCAAGACAGATCACACAGATTGCAAGACCAACTTTCCATCCTAGCCATCCATTCATTTCAAGTTAATATTATCCATTAGATTTAGGTTTCAGATTGTGTAAACCTATTGAGCTTATAAATAAGCATGTAAATGGCGATTTGGAGCCTTAAGGGAGTTTGGGGGATTTCCCCTCTCCACTTCATAATGAAATGTGTTCTTGAATCAGATTCCCTTTAATCTCTCCCTTTCTTAGTCTTTAATCTCTTAATCTCTCAAAGTCTCTTGTTTCTGATTTAAGTAAACACATAAACACTCTTATAAAACTCTCTCTCTAAAATCACCTAAAACAAACTCTAATCTTCTCATCTTGCTCCATTGGAGCTTATACACACACACAACCTGAGATCTCTGAAAATCTCACATGGTATCAGAGCCAGGTTCATCTGAATCTGGTTGAAGCTTCCGCAAACCTCAGAGCTCACTCCCATGTCCATTACAACCAAGAAGAAGCTGTCTGTTCAATCCGGCTGTTCAACACCTCAAGAGGCAGGCGTGTTCATCCTGGAGTCCAGAAGCTGTCTGGTGCTGTTCCTCATCATCCCATGTCGCCCTTGAAGAAAGAAGATCCAAGGAAACAAAGGCAATGGAGTGGATTAGCTACCCTCTCTAGCAAAGCCAGTTCCTGGTTCTTGCTATTCAAAGTCCAAGAAGAAGTTTCTCAAGAAGAAAGCTTGCTGCTTGTACTGGTGTGGCGTGTACAACATGGAGAAAGGTGGGAGCTAAGACATGGTGGTTCAAAAGGAAAGGTCCATGGAAGATGGAGGCGTTGGAGTGCACACTAACAACTCAGAATCTGTCCAATGGAATCAAGGATCTATACAAAGGTCCTTGGCTGTAAGAAAGTTCTTTCCTTTTGTATAAAGCTTGAGTATATTGACAGGTTGTGTTGTGGTGTTGTGATTGAACAACCTGAGGATGTGTTAAGATTGCTAAATAAACAATTGTTTAGAATCTGTCCCAGGATACTTATTGAGTTGTGTTTGGTGACTGAGAGTTGTTGCTTGCATACTGGTTCATAATGATTGTCTTTTAGGATGATAGTAGTAATGTCTAAACCTGATTGCTTTCATGAAATGAAACCAAGTTTAAATGTGAAGCATTGAGTGTTGTTGCTGCCTTGTATTGATGCATTGGATTCATGTCTAAGTTGCAGATTAAGGAGCATTAAAATTGCCTAAGTAGCTTGTCTTGAATCTTGAAGGGATCTTGCTTGTGCTTAGAGAGTTTGCTTGCAAAGATTAGAACTTGAAAATGTCTAGTTTAATCTGTTGCATTGCTTAAAGACATTGGTGTTCAAACTTGATGATGCATCAAGGGTTGACCCAATGCACTTGTGTCTTATCTTTGCTGGAGTTTGAGTGATGTTTCAGGTTCACAAGAGGTGTTCTTGGTTCACCATCCATCCGAGTTGAAAGAGGAAGACTGTGCCCATTGTGTGGAGCAATGGAGAGTTGAGAAAGAAGTGGTGATGCGCCACTGGTGTGTAGTTTCACTGAAGCTCACTTGCAAGCTTGGACCTATACTCAATCCAAGCTTGAGGAGGGGAGTTTAGTGAGCTATCAGTCGGACCAAGAAGGTTCAGAAGGTCCATTGCAAGCAACTGAAGAAGAAGGAGCCATCCGGGTCTAGGCAGTGGCGTGTCTAGGCAAGAGAGTGTTCAGAGCACTCTTGGCTGTGAGAAGATGAAGACTCTATCAGTGCGGCTTCTAGTGTGAGGTGACTGAAGAGGTAGCTGAAGCTTCCACAAGCACTCCATGAAGATGGCGAGTTCAGAAGGTGTTGCAATGGAGTAATGGTACAGATCATGAAGTTATCCATCCAAGCTTGTTCCTGTGAGAGTCTCAAGCTTGAGGGGGAGTGTTGAAGCTTACATGATCTGAGAGTACTTGGTGGTTATTCAAGAAGAGGAGCAGATCAGTTATGAAGCATAATGAAGGATAAAGAAGCAATCACCAATGCGGCCTCTAGAGTGAGGTGATTGGTACTACAGTCTGAAACATCCTGTCATGAAGGTTTCAGTAACATGGTGGTGACTCATGAAGAAGAAGCAGCCAAGAATCAGCTTGTATCTATCAAGGAAGATCTGGTAGTCCGAGCACTTGATCACACCAAGAAGGTTGTGAGAAAGGGGGAGAGACCAAGATCTGTCTAAAGAAGAGTACAAGAAGTGTTGATGATGAGCAAGAGGAGTGGGTTCTATCTTGCATCAAATGAGGGCCATGATCCAGAGTCTTTGTGTCCCTTACATTGCTGGTAAGGCACAAAGACTCACTGGCCAATCCCTAGGCCTTGGAGGCTTTACTCTTTTTCCCTCATCAAGGTTTTGTCCCAAAGGGTTTTCCTTGGTGAGGTTTTTAATGAGGAAGTTCTTCAAGGTTCCAAGCTTGACTTAGGATCAGCTAAAGTCAAGCTTGAGGGGGAGTGTTGACTTGAAGAAAAGAAATGGAGTGGTGAAGTGTTGAGTTGAGATTGAGTCTTGAGCAAGAATAGGGCAAGACCTCCGGAGATTATCTATGAAGACTTTAGGAGTGTTTGAAGGTGTCCAGAAGTGCTCATATGGCTGTGCAAAGATAGGGCCAAGTCCAGGAGGGACTTAGAAGAGTGTTTGGGAGCAAATGGGCAAGTGTGCATACTTAGGGCGAGGCAGTACGGATGGTACGGACCTGTACGGATCCGTACGGACCGAGACAACCCGAGGATACACAACTTGGCCATTTGAGATGTTTTGAGATTGTGCAAAGTCCGGGACAAGACGTGCAAAGTTAGGGCGTGATCAGAACATGTCATGGAGGCTTTGTGCACACTTAGGGCTGAGTAAAAGGAGTCTGGTCGTGGAGCATCAAAAGGGAATCAAGGAGATCCCTTGTGAAGGCAAGCGGCCAATGAGAGCTGAGATGGAGCTGATTGGCTACTTTGGAGTATGGACAGGCTGGCTGTAGCTGTAAAGTGAAAGACAGCCTTTACCATGAACCTGATCTGAATAAGGGCTGGATACATGGGAGCCTATAAGGAGCCAATGGGAGAACAGCCTTCCCTTTGACCAGTTTGAATAAACCAATCAGATATCAACTAGCTCTCCTCCAATCAAGACAGATCACACAGATTGCAAGACCAACTTTCCATCCTAGCCATCCATTCATTTCAAGTTAATATTATCCATTAGATTTAGGTTTCAGATTGTGTAAACCTATTGAGCTTATAAATAAGCATGTAAATGGCGATTTGGAGCCTTAAGGGAGTTTGGGGGATTTCCCCTCTCCACTTCATAATGAAATGTGTTCTTGAATCAGATTCCCTTTAATCTCTCCCTTTCTTAGTCTTTAATCTCTTAATCTCTCAAAGTCTCTTGTTTCTGATTTAAGTAAACACATAAACACTCTTATAAAACTCTCTCTCTAAAATCACCTAAAACAAACTCTAATCTTCTCATCTTGCTCCATTGGAGCTTATACACACACACAACCTGAGATCTCTGAAAAAGCAGTATGACAACGGTTCAAAGGTGATCTAAATGCATTTAGTTCATGATTTATCCTAGCATTTCTAGCAAAAGTGTACTCATGTCTAGCATGTTCATTGCCTTTAACCCTATCCATCCTAGCAATATCAGCAACACAAGGAGATGTTTCTATAGTCTTAGCTATCATGGATGCACCAAAGGAGTATCCATGAGTGTTACCATTCTCCTTGAGCATTTTGATGAGAGCATCCATCTCGGATCTCCTGATGAAGTCTTGATCATTGCCACGGATGTTAGGAGCTCCTGAGTATGTCACCAGTGCCTTGCCATCACCCTCACGTCCCTCTCCTTCAGCTCCACGGCTAGATGATCCGGCTCCACTTGTTCCTTCAGAAGCATGAGCCCTTGCCTCCCTTTCCTTCATGAACTTCGCTGGCTTCAGATGAGGATGTAGTATCCAGCACTGGCTCTTCTTGTGCCCATGCTTCTTGCAGTGATCACAATTGCCATTGAACTTCCTATCCTCATACTTGCCGTGTGCTGCTCTGTTGGCTTGTGGTATCTCCTCATGATCAGTTCGCGCAGCATTGGCTAGAGACAAGTCTCCTTTACCACCAAACAAGCCAATGGAGCCTTGCTCCTTTTGTATCTGAGCACACGCATCCTCCAGGTCCGGAAGCTTCTCAGCCCTCAACATATGCTGAATCAACCCACTGTAGCTTGGATTCAATGTAAGCAACAACCCAAAGACTTTATCTTGCTCTCTCCTTTCATTTAGCAGCTCTGGATCAGTTGTGCTCGGCCTCAGCATCTCCAGCTCTGACCAGAGTGTCCGGAACCTCCCCAAATGCTTAGTGAACTCCATGTCCTCCTGAGTTAGATCATTCAAAGCTTTCTTCACTTCAAAGACCCGGCTGAGGTTAGAGGTGTTTCCATACACCTTCTTCAATGTTTCCCACAGCTCCTTGGCTGTCTCACAATAGCTGTAAGCATCTAGAATGGCTGGCTCCAACGAGCTATGAAGAGCAGACATCACCACCATGTCCTCTTGTTGCCACTTCTCAGCTTCAGCTTCCGAGACACTCTCCTTGTCTCCTCCTTGAGTAATGAGCTTTGGAGCCTCACCAGATGTGATGTGCTTCCATAAACCCTTACTTCCCACAGCAGTCTTCACCATCCTAGACCATACTAGGTAGTTACTTCCCTTGAAAGTCACAGCAACCTTCATCTTGGAACCACTCTCCATCTTCAACAGTTTCACTTCAATAACTTGTAAAAGACTTGATCTTGAGACTCAGAACTACAACACCAGCTCAAACCCTTCCGTGCCTTGTCTTTACTCTTCAAAGAACCCTCAAAAAGCTAGATAAGACTTTCGGTATGAAGATGTAGCTCCCGGGATGCAGCTTCTTCCAAGAACACTCACACCACTCTCACTTGATCTCCCAAAGTTTCAAGTTTGAATCTTCAAGAGAAAAACGCCAAGAACTCAGATTGAAATCAACCTGGCTCTGATACCATATAAGTTTTGAGTAAAGTAAAAGATAATCTGAGTTTAGATAAGAATAGAGAAGAGATTAAGAGACTAATGGAGAATCATTGTGAAAAGTATAGAGAGATTGATTTGTTTAGAACTGTCTAATCTTTATTAATGAGCTTAGGATATATTATATAGTAAGAGAGAGTCTCTAGGGTTTCGAAATACAAGAGGAGAAAGCATGTGAAGTCAATGGATAGGATAAGAATGCATTTGAACTATCCAATAGGAGTGACCGCGTGTGTGAAGCATCTTTGCTTTATGCCTTCTTCTTTCCAGCCCAAGACAGGCTGTCACACGCTCCTTCTTCCTTTGGTAACGGTCTGATCCTTCAGATAAGTGATCAGAGCTTCTTCTTATCTAGTTAAGTTACTTAAGTAACTCTTGGCTTAACCGTGGCTGAGGTAAGTGTGTATGGCCATGTACGGCCATGTACGGCCATGTACGGCCTTGTACGGATGCCTCAGCCTCACTTCTCCATTCCTCCTAAGCTCCTTCTTCTCCATTCATACTTAACCTCTCAAGCCTTCTCTTTACCTCAAATGTCTCAACTCATCTCAACACCTAGCACAATCATAACCAAACCGGGTAAGCATTTTATTTCTCAACATCAAACAAGACTCTTAAAGCATCCTGGGACTGAACTAGACAATACAATATAGCATTTCATATCAAGAAACCACGGATTGCAACACTACACAACACAACACACAACCAGTTTCAATCACAAGCTCATATCAAGAAGGTTTAGGATTAGCTTACAACCAAGGAACTTGAGCTGGTTCCTTGAGCCTCCTTGGTTATAGGTCACGAATCTGATGGGTAAGAGAGCTGGATCGTCACCCAACACCCTCTCCTTGTGTTCATAACCTTCTCCTTGAAACCACAACTCAAAAGGCTCCACCTTTCTTCACAGCTCCAAGTCACCAACTTCAGGAACAAGGGGAAAGCTTTCTTCTTGAACGGTTTCAGCTTGGACCAGAGTTGAGACACACCTTTAATGGACTGGAGAGAGGAGGCACGACCATGATAAACCTCCTTGGCTTCATACACCTTCTTCTTGAAGAGAGAGAACCAAAAGGACAGATCTTCAATGGCTTGGATTTGAGATGAGACTAGGCTTGTGATGTATATGCGGAAGCTGGAACCAAGTTCTGATGAACCTGGCTCTGATACCATGTTAGGTTTTCAGAGCTCAGGCTGTGTGTGTGAGAACAAGCCACTAAGGGCGAAATGAGAGCTTGAACTGAAGAGAGAAAGGTCTGATGAAAACAGTATGAACTTGGACATAAACAAGAGATTTAGAGAGATTAAGAGATTTAAGTATAAGAAAGGGGTAGTTTGAGGGATTCTTATCCAAGAACACACTTTGTATTATGAAGGAGGAGGGGAAATCCCCCTCTCTCTCTTGAGAGACACAAAAAACGTCCATACATAGCTTATTTATAAGCTTTACACATTGCAAACTCATAAACCCTTAATCTAATGGATAGAAATGACTGAATTGAAATGGATGGCTAGGATGGAGTCTGGTGGGTTGCTGAGGACGTGATGGATGCTGATTGGTTGATTCAAACTGGTCAAAGCAAGAGCTGGCTCATGATTGGTTCCCTTAAGGCTCCCATGAACCTTATTCACAAAGATGGCTAGATACATGGTCAAGGCTGCTTTTCCTTTACAGCTCAAAGACAGCCTGTCATTGACCACGCCCTAGCTCTCCCTTATCCACAAACAGTCACAAGATAACTCAGGTTTGTCTTCTCTTGCGCCCTAAGTTTGCACAGCTTCATTTCAGGTTGATCCGGAACAAGTACGGTCGATGGTACGGACCGCCCATCCGTACCTCGCCCTATTTTTGTACCAACTCCCAATCTGACTCCAAATGGTGTCTAAGTATGTCTAAGTCCCTCCTGGACTTGACCCTAACTTTGCACACCTCATTTGGATACTTCTGGACACTCCTGAACACTCCTAAAGCCTTGATAGACAATCTCCGGAGGTCTTGCCCTATTCTTGCTCAAGACCCAAACTCAACCCAACTCCTCCATTGGCTCCATTTCTTTCTTCAAGTCAACACAAATCAGGTGATTCCAGTTTCCCAGTTTGGGAATAGCACAGCTTCTTCGTCGTTCCAATCAAACCAGGATGAATCTCTTTAAAAGAAGCTTGATTTGGATACATAAAGTGGTGTAGAATCACCAGAAAGTTGAATAAATCTCATAGGAGTGGGGATGAAGAAGTTATCCCCCTTTTCAAATCAGGTTATTCCAGTTTCCCAGTTTGGGAATAGCACAGCTTCTTCGTCGTTCCAATCAAACCAGGATGAATCTCTTTGTAAGAAGCTTGATTTGGATACATAAAGTGGTGGAGAATCACCAGGAAGTTGAATAAATCTCATAGGAGTTGGCATGAAGAAGTTATCCCACTTTCAAATCAGGTGATTCCAGTTTCCCAGTTTGGGAATAGAACAGCTTCTTCGTTGTTCCAATCAAACCAGGATGAATCTCTTATAAGATTTATAGAAAGAGTTAGAGTGTTTTAGAGAATAAGAGACTGAGATTGGATTATGAAGAGATTAGTGAAGAATCATGATGAACACTTAAGAACAAGAGAGAGAGAATGACTCAAACTGTGTAATCTTTTATTAATGAGAGAGTTTACAATATATAGGACATGATACAAGGGTTTCCAAGACTCTAAGGATAAGACTAAGCATGTGAAGTCAATACAGGAGCAAGACCAGGTTTAAATCGATCCAATGGCTGATCTCACATGTGTAAAGCATCTTTGCTTTTGCTTTACCTTTCCAGCATGGGACAGGCTGTCATGGTGACCCTTATCCTTCTTCCAACGGTCTGATTCTTATCCAAGACTGAGGCTCAGACCGTTTACCACTCTAACTCCTCATTTTAACTTTCACCTTTGGTTAATGTTTGTGATCGCCCTTGATATGTACGGCTTGTACGGCCAGTACCTTCAGTACGGATTGTACGGCTATGGCTGATCACAAACTCTCCCAAAGACTCATACCTTCTTTCCCTTTCAGTCTCTCAACTCCTTGTGCCTTCTCACACATTATACTCAGCTCATTTCAACACTCCCCCTCAAGCTTGATCTTGGTGATTGATCAAGCTTGGAAACCATGAGATCTTCCTCATTAAAAACCTCACCAAGGAAAACACATTGGGACAAAACCTTGATGAGGGAAAAAGAGTAAAGAGCCCATGGTTAAGGGAACTCAGCCACTTGTTGTGAGATCAATGAGTCCTAGCCTGATGTGGATGGACTCCATGGTCTTTTGCCTTGCAGCTTTGGTGAAGACATCAGCTAACTGATCTTCACTTCTGGTATAGCATGGCAAGATCACTCCCAAGACTATCATCTGCCTCACCTTATGACAATCCACTTCAATGTGCTTGGTTCTTTCATGAAACACCGAGTTGGAGGCTATGTGAATGGCGGCTTGGTTATCACAATGCATAGTCATAGGTGTAGCTTGCTCAATTCCCAAATGCTTCAAGATCTCCTTGATCCATACCAACTCGTTGGTGAGCTTCAGCATTGCCCTATACTCAGCCTCAGCACTTGAGCATGATACCACCTTCTGCTTCTTGCTCTTCCATGTCACTAGATTTCCTCCAATGAAGGTGCAATAGCCTGTGGTTGATCTCCTATCAGCTCGATCACCAGCCCAATCAGCATCACAGTACCCAACGACTTCAGTACTCTTGTTGCATCCTAACCAGACTCCCAGACCGGCTGATCCATTCAGATACATCAAGAGCCTCTCCACCATGCGCCAATGATGTTTCTTTGGTACTTGCATGTGTTGGCTTACCTGATTCACAGCAAAACAGATATCAGGACGTGTGATTGTTAAGTATATGAGCTTACCCACTAGCTTCCTATAAAGCTTGGGATCATGGAACAGCTTGCTGTCCTCAAGCTCCCCCTCACGTGGAACCTTATACCCATCCTCCATGGGCATTTTGGCTATCTTCCCTCCTAGCACACCTGCATCTTTCAAAAGATCAAGTGCATACTTTCTTTGAGACATGAATAGGCCTTCCTTGGATCTACATATCTCAATCCCAAGGAAGTATTTCATTTCTCCCAAGTCTTTGATTTCAAAAACAGATTTGAGAAACTCTTTTGTTTCTCTTATCCCAATCTTATCACTACCTGTTATGATGATATCATCAACATACACAAGTAGACAGATGATACCTGATGGAGTAGTAAGAGTGAAGAGAGTGTGGTCCAACTCCGACTTCCTGAAGCCACGCCCATTCAGAGTGGTGCTGAGTTTGTTGTACCAGGCTCTAGGGGATTGTTTCAAACCATAGATGGCCTTCTTTAGTCTTAGAACATTCCCAGGCTTCACAAGACCTTCTAAGCCTGGTGGAGGATACATATAGACTTCATCTTCTAACTCTCCTTGAAGGAATGCATTCTTCACATCCATCTGCCACAAATCCCACTCAAGATTCACAGCCAAGGACAATACTATCCTGATGGTGTGTAACTTAGCAACAGGAGCAAATGTATCTATGTAGTCCTCTCCATATGTTTGAGTGTATCCTCTAGCCACCAATCTTGTCTTTCTCCTATCAATCTGTCCATTTGGCAAGTACTTGATGGTGAATATCCATCTACTTGTAACAGCCCTCTTCCCCTTTGGGAGTTCACTTTCAAACCAAGTGTCATTCTTAATCATTGCATTTGCTTCATCTCCAACCGACTCCTTCCATTCCTCATGCATCATAGCCTCTTCATATGATCTTGGCACAAAGCTCTCATCTAAGCTTGTCATGAAGGCGCAATGATCAGATGGGAAATGGGCAAAGGAACACACTGCTTGGGAGGGATGCTCCACAGCCTGGGCATTGTAGTACACTCTCGTGTTTACCCAGTTGGAAGCATCCTTCTTCAACCGTGTGCTTCTCCTTAGCGGTGCTTCAGCCGGGACATTATCCCTTGATGAGACTGGTTCAGTTTCTTCTTGTTGTTCTTCTTGCTGTTGCACATTGTCTTCCTCTTCTTGTAAACTTTCTTCAGGTTCTGGTTCACCCATTGCCTCAACCCCTTCATCTTGCATCATCACACACTGATCAGGGTCTCTCAAGCCTTCTTCTGGATGGCTTGCTTCTTCAGTTTCATTCCCCCTCTCATGATTAGAGTGGGATGTTCCTTCAGCTTCAGGAGAACTAGATGTGTTCCGTCCTCCTTGATCCTGGGTTAGATTGATCCCAAGACCTTCCAATATGATCCTAAGGCTCGCAGCCTTATCAGAATCCCGAGATAGATCTTTCAAATCCTCCCAGCTCCGCTCTTCATAGTATCCCTTACTCTCCATGAACTTTACTTCTCTAGATACATGTACTCTTCTTGTCTTTGGATCAATGCACTTGTATCCCTTCTGAGATGATGAGTATCCAATGAACATAGTTCTTATACTCTTTGGCTCAAGCTTGTTTCTCATCTCTCCCGGTACCATCACATAGCTTACACAACCAAACACTCTCAAGTGGTTTAGGGATGGCTTGATCTTGTTAAGAACTTCAAATGGAGACTGATCTTGCAACACTCTGGTCGGTATCCTATTAATCAGATAGCACGCAGACATGACTGCATCACTCCAATACCTCTTAGGAACATTGCTTTGAAACATCATGGACCGAGCAACTTCCATAAGATGTCGGTTCTTCCTTTCTGCCACACCATTCTGCTGAGGAGTATAGGGACAACTAGTTTGGTGAAGAATCCCATGCTGAGCTAAGTGTTGCTTGAATAATCTGCTTGTATACTCACCACCATTATCAGATCTGAAAATCTTAAGCTTGGCATTATATTGGTTAGTCACATAGCATTGAAAGTTCTTAAATGCTTCAAGCACACTATCTTTTGTTTTAATGAGTGTTATCCAGGTGTATTTAGATTTTTCATCAATGAATGTTACAAAGTACTTATAACTTTCTCTAGATAAACAAGGAGCAGTCCATACATCAGAATGCACAAGATCAAAACAGTTTTCATAAATAGTACTAGACTTTTGGAAAACAGTTCTACAATGTTTACCCAATATACATGCTTCACATTCATTATTTTTAAACATAACACCTGGTAACATTAAGTTCAAAGCTCTAACATGAGGATGGCCTAGTCTAGCATGCCACAATGCATTATTTTTTAAAGCAGAAACAGATTGAAACGAGTAACTAAGATTAGAAACAGGAGCAATGTCTTCAAGCATATAGAGATCTCCTTTGGTTACTCCTTTTCCAATCAACTTATGACTCTCAATATCCTGAAACTTCACATCATTAGGACTAAAGATAACATTGAAATGTAAATCAGTAGTGCATTTCTTGACAGATAATAGATTAGATGTAAATTCAGGCATATAGAAAGCTTTAGACTCCTTATCAAATAGTTTCAGGTTTCCTATTCCTTTTATTGCTATCCTATCACCATTTGCAATCATAACATGACCAGTAGTTGGTTCTATATCTTTTATAAGACTAGTGTCACTTATCATATGATGAGAGGCACCAGAATCCACAATTAAAGGTTTAATTATGTTTTGAACAGCAAATCCACTTGGTGATTCAATTCTAGCAATAGATGTTCTAGGAATTTTCAGTTCAGTTTCTATGTTTTCAAGACTCCTAGGTATACTACACGCAGCATATGAGTATCCTAGAGTATGAGTAAGAGAACTACCATTGTCCTTGAGAGCCTTGATGAGGGCATCAATGTCAGAACGTCTGATCATCTCATGCTCCATACTGCTCTTCCCGGGCGTGTGCTGAGATGCCATAGCCTTGACATCACTCTCCTCAGCTCTCACACCAGCACCATTGCTTCCCCTTGATGATCCGGCCTCACTTGATTCAGCTGAGAGATGAGCCCTTCCTTCTCGGTCCTTAACAAACTTGGATGGCTTGAGGTGGGGATGGAGGATCCAGCATTGACTCCTCTTGTGCCCTGGCTTCTTGCAGTGGTCACAGTTGCCACCAAACTTCCTCTCATCTCCTTTATACGCCGCCTTGTTTGCTTGGACCGTCTCAACTTGATTCGCCGAGGTCATCTCCCCCTTTCCACCAAACAGGCCAAGAGAATCATCCTCCTTTTGTAGCTGTGCGCACACATCATCAAAGGACGGGAGCTTTGGGGCCCTCAGCATATGCTTTATCACATCCTTGTAAACCGGATTCAGTGTCAATAACAAGCCAAACACTTGGTCTTGCTCACGCCTCTCCATAAGCGTAGCCTCATCATTGGTATTTGGCCTCAACATCTCTAGTTCAGACCACAAGGCCCTGAACTTTCCCAAGTGTTTAGTGAACTCCTCCTCTTCTTGCATCAGTGTGTTGATAGCTCTCTTTACTTCAAACACCCTGCTCAGATTGGAGATGTTGCCATACACTTTCTGAAGCGTCTCCCACAACGCCTTTGGGGTCTCGCAGTAGCTATATGCCTCCAAGATTGAAGCTTCAAGTGACCCTTGCAACACGGCCAACACCTTTAGGTCCTCTTGCGCCCACTTCTCTTGATCGGCTACAACTATCTCCGTGGATCCTCCATCTATAGCAACTGGTTTTGGGACTCCATCTGTGACATGACCCCATAAACCCTTGCTCCCAATGACTGTCTTCACCAGCCTTGACCAAAGCAGGTAGTTTCCACCACCTTTTAATGTAACCGGAACCGCCAGCACCTTGTTTCCTTCCATCTTGTCTTGCATAACTCAGATCGTGATCTTGTACTGAACTGAAGCTGAAGATTTGCGGAATGAACACACCAGGCTATGAGGAACCTGGCTCTGATACCATATAAGATTTATAGAAAGAGTTAGAGTGTTTTAGAGAATAAGAGACTGAGATTGGATTATGAAGAGATTAGTGAAGAATCATGATGAACACTTAAGAACAAGAGAGAGAGAATGACTCAAACTGTGTAATCTTTTATTAATGAGAGAGTTTACAATATATAGGACATGATACAAGGGTTTCCAAGACTCTAAGGATAAGACTAAGCATGTGAAGTCAATACAGGAGCAAGACCAGGTTTAAATCGATCCAATGGCTGATCTCACATGTGTAAAGCATCTTTGCTTTTGCTTTACCTTTCCAGCATGGGACAGGCTGTCATGGTGACCCTTATCCTTCTTCCAACGGTCTGATTCTTATCCAAGACTGAGGCTCAGACCGTTTACCACTCTAACTCCTCATTTTAACTTTCACCTTTGGTTAATGTTTGTGATCGCCCTTGATATGTACGGCTTGTACGGCCAGTACCTTCAGTACGGATTGTACGGCTATGGCTGATCACAAACTCTCCCAAAGACTCATACCTTCTTTCCCTTTCAGTCTCTCAACTCCTTGTGCCTTCTCACACATTATACTCAGCTCATTTCAACACTCCCCCTCAAGCTTGATCTTGGTGATTGATCAAGCTTGGAAACCATGAGATCTTCCTCATTAAAAACCTCACCAAGGAAAACACATTGGGACAAAACCTTGATGAGGGAAAAAGAGTAAAGAGCCCATGGTTAAGGGAACTCAGCCACTTGTTGTGAGATCAATGAGTCCTAGCCTGATGTGGATGGACTCCATGGTCTTTTGCCTTGCAGCTTTGGTGAAGACATCAGCTAACTGATCTTCACTTCTGGTATAGCATGGCAAGATCACTCCCAAGACTATCATCTGCCTCACCTTATGACAATCCACTTCAATGTGCTTGGTTCTTTCATGAAACACCGAGTTGGAGGCTATGTGAATGGCGGCTTGGTTATCACAATGCATAGTCATAGGTGTAGCTTGCTCAATTCCCAAATGCTTCAAGATCTCCTTGATCCATACCAACTCGTTGGTGAGCTTCAGCATTGCCCTATACTCAGCCTCAGCACTTGAGCATGATACCACCTTCTGCTTCTTGCTCTTCCATGTCACTAGATTTCCTCCAATGAAGGTGCAATAGCCTGTGGTTGATCTCCTATCAGCTCGATCACCAGCCCAATCAGCATCACAGTACCCAACGACTTCAGTACTCTTGTTGCATCCTAACCAGACTCCCAGACCGGCTGATCCATTCAGATACATCAAGAGCCTCTCCACCATGCGCCAATGATGTTTCTTTGGTACTTGCATGTGTTGGCTTACCTGATTCACAGCAAAACAGATATCAGGACGTGTGATTGTTAAGTATATGAGCTTACCCACTAGCTTCCTATAAAGCTTGGGATCATGGAACAGCTTGCTGTCCTCAAGCTCCCCCTCACGTGGAACCTTATACCCATCCTCCATGGGCATTTTGGCTATCTTCCCTCCTAGCACACCTGCATCTTTCAAAAGATCAAGTGCATACTTTCTTTGAGACATGAATAAGCCTTCCTTGGATCTACATATCTCAATCCCAAGGAAGTATTTCATTTCTCCCAAGTCTTTGATTTCAAAAACAGATTTGAGAAACTCTTTTGTTTCTCTTATCCCAATCTTATCACTACCTGTTATGATGATATCATCAACATACACAAGTAGACAGATGATACCTGATGGAGTAGTAAGAGTGAAGAGAGTGTGGTCCAACTCCGACTTCATGAAGCCACGCCCATTCAGAGTGGTGCTGAGTTTGTTGTACCAGGCTCTAGGGGATTGTTTCAAACCATAGATGGCCTTCTTTAGTCTTAGAACATTCCCAGGCTTCACAAGACCTTCTAAGCCTGGTGGAGGATACATATAGACTTCATCTTCTAACTCTCCTTGAAGGAATGCATTCTTCACATCCATCTGCCACAAATCCCACTCAAGATTCACAGCCAAGGACAATACTATCCTGATGGTGTGTAACTTAGCAACAGGAGCAAATGTATCTATGTAGTCCTCTCCATATGTTTGAGTGTATCCTCTAGCCACCAATCTTGTCTTTCTCCTATCAATCTGTCCATTTGGCAAGTACTTGATGGTGAATATCCATCTACTTGTAACAGCCCTCTTCCCCTTTGGGAGTTCACTTTCAAACCAAGTGTCATTCTTAATCATTGCATTTGCTTCATCTCCAACCGACTCCTTCCATTCCTCATGCATCATAGCCTCTTCATATGATCTTGGCACACAGCTCTCATCTAAGCTTGTCATGAAGGCGCAATGATCAGATGGGAAATGGGCAAAGGAACACACTGCTTGGCAGGGATGCTCCACAGCCTGGGCATTGTAGTACACTCTCGTGTTTACCCAGTTGGAAGCATCCTTCTTCAACCGTGTGCTTCTCCTTAGCGGTGCTTCAGCCGGGATATTATCCCTTGATGAGACTGGTTCAGTTTCTTCTTGTTGTTCTTCTTGCTGTTGCACATTGTCTTCCTCTTCTTGTAAACTTTCTTCAGGTTCTGGTTCACCCATTGCCTCAACCCCTTCATCTTGCATCATCACACACTGATCAGGGTCTCTCAAGCCTTCTTCTGGATGGCTTGCTTCTTCAGTTTCATTCCCCCTCTCATGATTAGAGTGGGATGTTCCTTCAGCTTCAGGAGAACTAGATGTGTTCCGTCCTCCTTGATCCTGGGTTAGATTGATCCCAAGACCTTCCAATATGATCCTAAGGCTCGCAGCCTTATCAGAATCCCGAGATAGATCTTTCAAATCCTCCCAGCTCCGCTCTTCATAGTATCCCTTACTCTCCATGAACTTTACTTCTCTAGATACATGTACTCTTCTTGTCTTTGGATCAATGCACTTGTATCCCTTCTGAGATGATGAGTATCCAATGAACATAGTTCTTATACTCTTTGGCTCAAGCTTGTTTCTCATCTCTCCCGGTACCATCACATAGCTTACACAACCAAACACTCTCAAGTGGTTTAGGGATGGCTTGATCTTGTTAAGAACTTCAAATGGAGACTGATCTTGCAACACTCTGGTCGGTATCCTATTAATCAGATAGCACGCAGACATGACAGCATCACTCCAATACCTCTTAGGAACATTGCTTTGAAACATCATGGACCGAGCAACTTCCATAAGATGTCGGTTCTTCCTTTCTGCCACACCATTCTGCTGAGGAGTATAGGGACAACTAGTTTGGTGAAGAATCCCATGCTGAGCTAAGTGTTGCTTGAATAATCTGCTTGTATACTCACCACCATTATCAGATCTGAAAATCTTAAGCTTGGCATTATATTGGTTAGTCACATAGCATTGAAAGTTCTTAAATGCTTCAAGCACACTATCTTTTGTTTTAATGAGTGTTATCCAGGTGTATTTAGATTTTTCATCAATGAATGTTACAAAGTACTTATAACTTTCTCTAGATAAACAAGGAGCAGTCCATACATCAGAATGCACAAGATCAAAACAGTTTTCATAAATAGTACTAGACTTTTGGAAAACAGTTCTACAATGTTTACCCAATATACATGCTTCACATTCATTATTTTTAAACATAACACCTGGTAACATTAAGTTCAAAGCTCTAACATGAGGATGGCCTAGTCTAGCATGCCACAATGCATTATTTTTTAAAGCAGAAACAGATTGAAACGAGTAACTAAGATTAGAAACAGGAGCAATGTCTTCAAGCATATAGAGATCTCCTTTGGTTACTCCTTTTCCAATCAACTTATGACTCTCAATATCCTGAAACTTCACATCATTAGGACTAAAGATAACATTGCAATGTAAATCAGTAGTGCATTTCTTGACAGATAATAGATTAGATGTAAATTCAGGCATATAGAAAGCTTTAGACTCCTTATCAAATAGTTTCAGGTTTCCTATTCCTTTTATTGCTATCCTATCACCATTTGCAATCATAACATGACCAGTAGTTGGTTCTATATCTTTTATAAGACTAGTGTCACTTATCATATGATGAGAGGCACCAGAATCCACAATTAAAGGTTTAATTATGTTTTGAACAGCAAATCCACTTGGTGATTCAATTCTAGCAATAGATGTTCTAGGAATTTTCAGTTCAGTTTCTATGTTTTCAAGACTCCTAGGTATACTACACGCAGCATATGAGTATCCTAGAGTATGAGTAAGAGAACTACCATTGTCCTTGAGAGCCTTGATGAGGGCATCAATGTCAGAACGTCTGATCATCTCATGCTCCATACTGCTCTTCCCGGGCGTGTGCTGAGATGCCATAGCCTTGACATCACTCTCCTCAGCTCTCACACCAGCACCATTGCTTCCCCTTGATGATCCGGCCTCACTTGATTCAGCTGAGAGATGAGCCCTTCCTTCTCGGTCCTTAACAAACTTGGATGGCTTGAGGTGGGGATGGAGGATCCAGCATTGACTCCTCTTGTGCCCTGGCTTCTTGCAGTGGTCACAGTTGCCACCAAACTTCCTCTCATCTCCTTTATACGCCGCCTTGTTTGCTTGGACCGTCTCAACTTGATTCGCCGAGGTCATCTCCCCCTTTCCACCAAACAGGCCAAGAGAATCATCCTCCTTTTGTAGCTGTGCGCACACATCATCAAAGGACGGGAGCTTTGGGGCCCTCAGCATATGCTTTATCACATCCTTGTAAACCGGATTCAGTGTCAATAACAAGCCAAACACTTGGTCTTGCTCACGCCTCTCCATAAGCGTAGCCTCATCATTGGTATTTGGCCTCAACATCTCTAGTTCAGACCACAAGGCCCTGAACTTTCCCAAGTGTTTAGTGAACTCCTCCTCTTCTTGCATCAGTGTGTTGATAGCTCTCTTTACTTCAAACACCCTGCTCAGATTGGAGATGTTGCCATACACTTTCTGAAGCGTCTCCCACAACGCCTTTGGGGTCTCGCAGTAGCTATATGCCTCCAAGATTGAAGCTTCAAGTGACCCTTGCAACACGGCCAACACCTTTAGGTCCTCTTGCGCCCACTTCTCTTGATCGGCTACAACTATCTCCGTGGATCCTCCATCTATAGCAACTGGTTTTGGGACTCCATCTGTGACATGACCCCATAAACCCTTGCTCCCAATGACTGTCTTCACCAGCCTTGACCAAAGCAGGTAGTTTCCACCACCTTTTAATGTAACCGGAACCGCCAGCACCTTGTTTCCTTCCATCTTGTCTTGCATAACTCAGATCGTGATCTTGTACTGAACTGAAGCTGAAGATTTGCGGAATGAACACACCAGGCTATGAGGAACCTGGCTCTGATACCATATAAGATTTATAGAAAGAGTTAGAGTGTTTTAGAGAATAAGAGAATGAGATTGGATTATGAAGAGATTAGTGAAGAATCATGATGAACACTCAAGAACAAGAGAGAGAGAATGACTCAAACTGTGTAATCTTTTATTAATGAGAGAGTTTACAATATATAGGACATGATACAAGGGTTTCCAAGACTCTAAGGATAAGACTAAGCATGTGAAGTCAATACAGGAGCAAGACCAGGTTTAAATCGATCCAATGGCTGATCTCACATGTGTAAAGCATCTTTGCTTTTGCTTTACCTTTCCAGCATGGGACAGGCTGTCATGGTGACCCTTATCCTTCTTCCAACGGTCTGATTCTTATCCAAGACTGAGGCTCAGACCGTTTACCACTCTAACTCCTCATTTTAACTTTCACCTTTGGTTAATGTTTGTGATCGCCCTTGATATGTACGGCTTGTACGGCCAGTACCTTCAGTACGGATTGTACGGCTATGGCTGATCACAAACTCTCCCAAAGACTCATACCTTCTTTCCCTTTCAGTCTCTCAACTCCTTGTGCCTTCTCACACATTATACTCAGCTCATTTCAACACTCCCCCTCAAGCTTGATCTTGGTGATTGATCAAGCTTGGAAACCATGAGATCTTCCTCATTAAAAACCTCACCAAGGAAAACACATTGGGACAAAACCTTGATGAGGGAAAAAGAGTAAAGAGCCCATGGTTAAGGGAACTCAGCCACTTGTTGTGAGATCAATGAGTCCTAGCCTGATGTGGATGGACTCCATGGTCTTTTGCCTTGCAGCTTTGGTGAAGACATCAGCTAACTGATCTTCACTTCTGGTATAGCATGGCAAGATCACTCCCAAGACTATCATCTGCCTCACCTTATGACAATCCACTTCAATGTGCTTGGTTCTTTCATGAAACACCGAGTTGGAGGCTATGTGAATGGCGGCTTGGTTATCACAATGCATAGTCATAGGTGTAGCTTGCTCAATTCCCAAATGCTTCAAGATCTCCTTGATCCATACCAACTCGTTGGTGAGCTTCAGCATTGCCCTATACTCAGCCTCAGCACTTGAGCATGATACCACCTTCTGCTTCTTGCTCTTCCATGTCACTAGATTTCCTCCAATGAAGGTGCAATAGCCTGTGGTTGATCTCCTATCAGCTCGATCACCAGCCCAATCAGCATCACAGTACCCAACGACTTCAGTACTCTTGTTGCATCCTAACCAGACTCCCAGACCGGCTGATCCATTCAGATACATCAAGAGCCTCTCCACCATGCGCCAATGATGTTTCTTTGGTACTTGCATGTGTTGGCTTACCTGATTCACAGCAAAACAGATATCAGGACGTGTGATTGTTAAGTATATGAGCTTACCCACTAGCTTCCTATAAAGCTTGGGATCATGGAACAGCTTGCTGTCCTCAAGCTCCCCCTCACGTGGAACCTTATACCCATCCTCCATGGGCATTTTGGCTATCTTCCCTCCTAGCACACCTGCATCTTTCAAAAGATCAAGTGCATACTTTCTTTGAGACATGAATAGGCCTTCCTTGGATCTACATATCTCAATCCCAAGGAAGTATTTCATTTCTCCCAAGTCTTTGATTTCAAAAACAGATTTGAGAAACTCTTTTGTTTCTCTTATCCCAATCTTATCACTACCTGTTATGATGATATCATCAACATACACAAGTAGACAGATGATACCTGATGGAGTAGTAAGAGTGAAGAGAGTGTGGTCCAACTCAGACTTCCTGAAGCCACGCCCATTCAGAGTGGTGCTGAGTTTGTTGTACCAGGCTCTAGGGGATTGTTTCAAACCATAGATAGCCTTCTTTAGTCTTAGAACATTCCCAGGCTTCACAAGACCTTCTAAGCCTGGTGGAGGATACATATAGACTTCATCTTCTAACTCTCCTTGAAGGAATGCATTCTTCACATCCATCTGCCACAAATCCCACTCAAGATTCACAGCCAAGGACAATACTATCCTGATGGTGTGTAACTTAGCAACAGGAGCAAATGTATCTATGTAGTCCTCTCCATATGTTTGAGTGTATCCTCTAGCCACCAATCTTGTCTTTCTCCTATCAATCTGTCCATTTGGCAAGTACTTGATGGTGAATATCCATCTACTTGTAACAGCCCTCTTCCCCTTTGGGAGTTCACTTTCAAACCAAGTGTCATTCTTAATCATTGCATTTGCTTCATCTCCAACCGACTCCTTCCATTCCTCATGCATCATAGCCTCTTCATATGATCTTGGCACAAAGCTCTCATCTAAGCTTGTCATGAAGGCGCAATGATCAGATGGGAAATGGGCAAAGGAACACACTGCTTGGGAGGGATGCTCCACAGCCTGGGCATTGTAGTACACTCTCGTGTTTACCCAGTTGGAAGCATCCTTCTTCAACCGTGTGCTTCTCCTTAGCGGTGCTTCAGCCGGGACATTATCCCTTGATGAGACTGGTTCAGTTTCTTCTTGTTGTTCTTCTTGCTGTTGCACATTGTCTTCCTCTTCTTGTAAACTTTCTTCAGGTTCTGGTTCACCCATTGCCTCAACCCCTTCATCTTGCATCATCACACACTGATCAGGGTCTCTCAAGCCTTCTTCTGGATGGCTTGCTTCTTCAGTTTCATTCCCCCTCTCATGATTAGAGTGGGATGTTCCTTCAGCTTCAGGAGAACTAGATGTGTTCCGTCCTCCTTGATCCTGGGTTAGATTGATCCCAAGACCTTCCAATATGATCCTAAGGCTCGCAGCCTTATCAGAATCCCGAGATAGATCTTTCAAATCCTCCCAGCTCCGCTCTTCATAGTATCCCTTACTCTCCATGAACTTTACTTCTCTAGATACATGTACTCTTCTTGTCTTTGGATCAATGCACTTGTATCCCTTCTGAGATGATGAGTATCCAATGAACATAGTTCTTATACTCTTTGGCTCAAGCTTGTTTCTCATCTCTCCCGGTACCATCACATAGCTTACACAACCAAACACTCTCAAGTGGTTTAGGGATGGCTTGATCTTGTTAAGAACTTCAAATGGAGACTGATCTTGCAACACTCTGGTCGGTATCCTATTAATCAGATAGCACGCAGACATGACTGCATCACTCCAATACCTCTTAGGAACATTGCTTTGAAACATCATGGACCGAGCAACTTCCATAAGATGTCGGTTCTTCCTTTCTGCCACACCATTCTGCTGAGGAGTATAGGGACAACTAGTTTGGTGAAGAATCCCATGCTGAGCTAAGTGTTGCTTGAATAATCTGCTTGTATACTCACCACCATTATCAGATCTGAAAATCTTAAGCTTGGCATTATATTGGTTAGTCACATAGCATTGAAAGTTCTTAAATGCTTCAAGCACACTATCTTTTGTTTTAATGAGTGTTATCCAGGTGTATTTAGATTTTTCATCAATGAATGTTACAAAGTACTTATAACTTTCTCTAGATAAACAAGGAGCAGTCCATACATCAGAATGCACAAGATCAAAACAGTTTTCATAAATAGTACTAGACTTTTGGAAAACAGTTCTACAATGTTTACCCAATATACATGCTTCACATTCATTATTTTTAAACATAACACCTGGTAACATTAAGTTCAAAGCTCTAACATGAGGATGGCCTAGTCTAGCATGCCACAATGCATTATTTTTTAAAGCAGAAACAGATTGAAACGAGTAACTAAGATTAGAAACAGGAGCAATGTCTTCAAGCATATAGAGATCTCCTTTGGTTACTCCTTTTCCAATCAACTTATGACTCTCAATATCCTGAAACTTCACATCATTAGGACTAAAGATAACATTGCAATGTAAATCAGTAGTGCATTTCTTGACAGATAATAGATTAGATGTAAATTCAGGCATATAGAAAGCTTTAGACTCCTTATCAAATAGTTTCAGGTTTCCTATTCCTTTTATTGCTATCCTATCACCATTTGCAATCATAACATGACCAGTAGTTGGTTCTATATCTTTTATAAGACTAGTGTCACTTATCATATGATGAGAGGCACCAGAATCCACAATTAAAGGTTTAATCATGTTTTGAACAGCAAATCCACTTGGTGATTCAATTCTAGCAATAGATGTTCTAGGAATTTTCAGTTCAGTTTCTATGTTTTCAAGACTCCTAGGTATACTACACGCAGCATATGAGTATCCTAGAGTATGAGTAAGAGAACTACCATTGTCCTTGAGAGCCTTGATGAGGGCATCAATGTCAGAACGTCTGATCATCTCATGCTCCATACTGCTCTTCCCGGGCGTGTGCTGAGATGCCATAGCCTTGACATCACTCTCCTCAGCTCTCACACCAGCACCATTGCTTCCCCTTGATGATCCGGCCTCACTTGATTCAGCTGAGAGATGAGCCCTTCCTTCTCGGTCCTTAACAAACTTGGATGGCTTGAGGTGGGGATGGAGGATCCAGCATTGACTCCTCTTGTGCCCTGGCTTCTTGCAGTGGTCACAGTTGCCACCAAACTTCCTCTCATCTCCTTTATACGCCGCCTTGTTTGCTTGGACCGTCTCAACTTGATTCGCCGAGGTCATCTCCCCCTTTCCACCAAACAGGCCAAGAGAATCATCCTCCTTTTGTAGCTGTGCGCACACATCATCAAAGGACGGGAGCTTTGGGGCCCTCAGCATATGCTTTATCACATCCTTGTAAACCGGATTCAGTGTCAATAACAAGCCAAACACTTGGTCTTGCTCACGCCTCTCCATAAGCGTAGCCTCATCATTGGTATTTGGCCTCAACATCTCTAGTTCAGACCACAAGGCCCTGAACTTTCCCAAGTGTTTAGTGAACTCCTCCTCTTCTTGCATCAGTGTGTTGATAGCTCTCTTTACTTCAAACACCCTGCTCAGATTGGAGATGTTGCCATACACTTTCTGAAGCGTCTCCCACAACGCCTTTGGGGTCTCGCAGTAGCTATATGCCTCCAAGATTGAAGCTTCAAGTGACCCTTGCAACACGGCCAACACCTTTAGGTCCTCTTGCGCCCACTTCTCTTGATCGGCTACAACTATCTCCGTGGATCCTCCATCTATAGCAACTGGTTTTGGGACTCCATCTGTGACATGACCCCATAAACCCTTGCTCCCAATGACTGTCTTCACCAGCCTTGACCAAAGCAGGTAGTTTCCACCACCTTTTAATGTAACCGGAACCGCCAGCACCTTGTTTCCTTCCATCTTGTCTTGCATAACTCAGATCGTGATCTTGTACTGAACTGAAGCTGAAGATTTGCGGAATGAACACACCAGGCTATGAGGAACCTGGCTCTGATACCATATAAGATTTATAGAAAGAGTTAGAGTGTTTTAGAGAATAAGAGACTGAGATTGGATTATGAAGAGATTAGTGAAGAATCATGATGAACACTTAAGAACAAGAGAGAGAGAATGACTCAAACTGTGTAATCTTTTATTAATGAGAGAGTTTACAATATATAGGACATGATACAAGGGTTTCCAAGACTCTAAGGATAAGACTAAGCATGTGAAGTCAATACAGGAGCAAGACCAGGTTTAAATCGATCCAATGGCTGATCTCACATGTGTAAAGCATCTTTGCTTTTGCTTTACCTTTCCAGCATGGGACAGGCTGTCATGGTGACCCTTATCCTTCTTCCAACGGTCTGATTCTTATCCAAGACTGAGGCTCAGACCGTTTACCACTCTAACTCCTCATTTTAACTTTCACCTTTGGTTAATGTTTGTGATCGCCCTTGATATGTACGGCTTGTACGGCCAGTACCTTCAGTACGGATTGTACGGCTATGGCTGATCACAAACTCTCCCAAAGACTCATACCTTCTTTCCCTTTCAGTCTCTCAACTCCTTGTGCCTTCTCACACATTATACTCAGCTCATTTCAACACTCCCCCTCAAGCTTGATCTTGGTGATTGATCAAGCTTGGAAACCATGAGATCTTCCTCATTAAAAACCTCACCAAGGAAAACACATTGGGACAAAACCTTGATGAGGGAAAAAGAGTAAAGAGCCCATGGTTAAGGGAACTCAGCCACTTGTTGTGAGATCAATGAGTCCTAGCCTGATGTGGATGGACTCCATGGTCTTTTGCCTTGCAGCTTTGGTGAAGACATCAGCTAACTGATCTTCACTTCTGGTATAGCATGGCAAGATCACTCCCAAGACTATCATCTGCCTCACCTTATGACAATCCACTTCAATGTGCTTGGTTCTTTCATGAAACACCGAGTTGGAGGCTATGTGAATGGCGGCTTGGTTATCACAATGCATAGTCATAGGTGTAGCTTGCTCAATTCCCAAATGCTTCAAGATCTCCTTGATCCATACCAACTCGTTGGTGAGCTTCAGCATTGCCCTATACTCAGCCTCAGCACTTGAGCATGATACCACCTTCTGCTTCTTGCTCTTCCATGTCACTAGATTTCCTCCAATGAAGGTGCAATAGCCTGTGGTTGATCTCCTATCAGCTCGATCACCAGCCCAATCAGCATCACAGTACCCAACGACTTCAGTACTCTTGTTGCATCCTAACCAGACTCCCAGACCGGCTGATCCATTCAGATACATCAAGAGCCTCTCCACCATGCGCCAATGATGTTTCTTTGGTACTTGCATGTGTTGGCTTACCTGATTCACAGCAAAACAGATATCAGGACGTGTGATTGTTAAGTATATGAGCTTACCCACTAGCTTCCTATAAAGCTTGGGATCATGGAACAGCTTGCTGTCCTCAAGCTCCCCCTCACGTGGAACCTTATACCCATCCTCCATGGGCATTTTGGCTATCTTCCCTCCTAGCACACCTGCATCTTTCAAAAGATCAAGTGCATACTTTCTTTGAGACATGAATAAGCCTTCCTTGGATCTACATATCTCAATCCCAAGGAAGTATTTCATTTCTCCCAAGTCTTTGATTTCAAAAACAGATTTGAGAAACTCTTTTGTTTCTCTTATCCCAATCTTATCACTACCTGTTATGATGATATCATCAACATACACAAGTAGACAGATGATACCTGATGGAGTAGTAAGAGTGAAGAGAGTGTGGTCCAACTCCGACTTCATGAAGCCACGCCCATTCAGAGTGGTGCTGAGTTTGTTGTACCAGGCTCTAGGGGATTGTTTCAAACCATAGATGGCCTTCTTTAGTCTTAGAACATTCCCAGGCTTCACAAGACCTTCTAAGCCTGGTGGAGGATACATATAGACTTCATCTTCTAACTCTCCTTGAAGGAATGCATTCTTCACATCCATCTGCCACAAATCCCACTCAAGATTCACAGCCAAGGACAATACTATCCTGATGGTGTGTAACTTAGCAACAGGAGCAAATGTATCTATGTAGTCCTCTCCATATGTTTGAGTGTATCCTCTAGCCACCAATCTTGTCTTTCTCCTATCAATCTGTCCATTTGGCAAGTACTTGATGGTGAATATCCATCTACTTGTAACAGCCCTCTTCCCCTTTGGGAGTTCACTTTCAAACCAAGTGTCATTCTTAATCATTGCATTTGCTTCATCTCCAACCGACTCCTTCCATTCCTCATGCATCATAGCCTCTTCATATGATCTTGGCACACAGCTCTCATCTAAGCTTGTCATGAAGGCGCAATGATCAGATGGGAAATGGGCAAAGGAACACACTGCTTGGCAGGGATGCTCCACAGCCTGGGCATTGTAGTACACTCTCGTGTTTACCCAGTTGGAAGCATCCTTCTTCAACCGTGTGCTTCTCCTTAGCGGTGCTTCAGCCGGGATATTATCCCTTGATGAGACTGGTTCAGTTTCTTCTTGTTGTTCTTCTTGCTGTTGCACATTGTCTTCCTCTTCTTGTAAACTTTCTTCAGGTTCTGGTTCACCCATTGCCTCAACCCCTTCATCTTGCATCATCACACACTGATCAGGGTCTCTCAAGCCTTCTTCTGGATGGCTTGCTTCTTCAGTTTCATTCCCCCTCTCATGATTAGAGTGGGATGTTCCTTCAGCTTCAGGAGAACTAGATGTGTTCCGTCCTCCTTGATCCTGGGTTAGATTGATCCCAAGACCTTCCAATATGATCCTAAGGCTCGCAGCCTTATCAGAATCCCGAGATAGATCTTTCAAATCCTCCCAGCTCCGCTCTTCATAGTATCCCTTACTCTCCATGAACTTTACTTCTCTAGATACATGTACTCTTCTTGTCTTTGGATCAATGCACTTGTATCCCTTCTGAGATGATGAGTATCCAATGAACATAGTTCTTATACTCTTTGGCTCAAGCTTGTTTCTCATCTCTCCCGGTACCATCACATAGCTTACACAACCAAACACTCTCAAGTGGTTTAGGGATGGCTTGATCTTGTTAAGAACTTCAAATGGAGACTGATCTTGCAACACTCTGGTCGGTATCCTATTAATCAGATAGCACGCAGACATGACAGCATCACTCCAATACCTCTTAGGAACATTGCTTTGAAACATCATGGACCGAGCAACTTCCATAAGATGTCGGTTCTTCCTTTCTGCCACACCATTCTGCTGAGGAGTATAGGGACAACTAGTTTGGTGAAGAATCCCATGCTGAGCTAAGTGTTGCTTGAATAATCTGCTTGTATACTCACCACCATTATCAGATCTGAAAATCTTAAGCTTGGCATTATATTGGTTAGTCACATAGCATTGAAAGTTCTTAAATGCTTCAAGCACACTATCTTTTGTTTTAATGAGTGTTATCCAGGTGTATTTAGATTTTTCATCAATGAATGTTACAAAGTACTTATAACTTTCTCTAGATAAACAAGGAGCAGTCCATACATCAGAATGCACAAGATCAAAACAGTTTTCATAAATAGTACTAGACTTTTGGAAAACAGTTCTACAATGTTTACCCAATATACATGCTTCACATTCATTATTTTTAAACATAACACCTGGTAACATTAAGTTCAAAGCTCTAACATGAGGATGGCCTAGTCTAGCATGCCACAATGCATTATTTTTTAAAGCAGAAACAGATTGAAACGAGTAACTAAGATTAGAAACAGGAGCAATGTCTTCAAGCATATAGAGATCTCCTTTGGTTACTCCTTTTCCAATCAACTTATGACTCTCAATATCCTGAAACTTCACATCATTAGGACTAAAGATAACATTGAAATGTAAATCAGTAGTGCATTTCTTGACAGATAATAGATTAGATGTAAATTCAGGCATATAGAAAGCTTTAGACTCCTTATCAAATAGTTTCAGGTTTCCTATTCCTTTTATTGCTATCCTATCACCATTTGCAATCATAACATGACCAGTAGTTGGTTCTATATCTTTTATAAGACTAGTGTCACTTATCATATGATGAGAGGCACCAGAATCCACAATTAAAGGTTTAATTATGTTTTGAACAGCAAATCCACTTGGTGATTCAATTCTAGCAATAGATGTTCTAGGAATTTTCAGTTCAGTTTCTATGTTTTCAAGACTCCTAGGTATACTACACGCAGCATATGAGTATCCTAGAGTATGAGTAAGAGAACTACCATTGTCCTTGAGAGCCTTGATGAGGGCATCAATGTCAGAACGTCTGATCATCTCATGCTCCATACTGCTCTTCCCGGGCGTGTGCTGAGATGCCATAGCCTTGACATCACTCTCCTCAGCTCTCACACCAGCACCATTGCTTCCCCTTGATGATCCGGCCTCACTTGATTCAGCTGAGAGATGAGCCCTTCCTTCTCGGTCCTTAACAAACTTGGATGGCTTGAGGTGGGGATGGAGGATCCAGCATTGACTCCTCTTGTGCCCTGGCTTCTTGCAGTGGTCACAGTTGCCACCAAACTTCCTCTCATCTCCTTTATACGCCGCCTTGTTTGCTTGGACCGTCTCAACTTGATTCGCCGAGGTCATCTCCCCCTTTCCACCAAACAGGCCAAGAGAATCATCCTCCTTTTGTAGCTGTGCGCACACATCATCAAAGGACGGGAGCTTTGGGGCCCTCAGCATATGCTTTATCACATCCTTGTAAACCGGATTCAGTGTCAATAACAAGCCAAACACTTGGTCTTGCTCACGCCTCTCCATAAGCGTAGCCTCATCATTGGTATTTGGCCTCAACATCTCTAGTTCAGACCACAAGGCCCTGAACTTTCCCAAGTGTTTAGTGAACTCCTCCTCTTCTTGCATCAGTGTGTTGATAGCTCTCTTTACTTCAAACACCCTGCTCAGATTGGAGATGTTGCCATACACTTTCTGAAGCGTCTCCCACAACGCCTTTGGGGTCTCGCAGTAGCTATATGCCTCCAAGATTGAAGCTTCAAGTGACCCTTGCAACACGGCCAACACCTTTAGGTCCTCTTGCGCCCACTTCTCTTGATCGGCTACAACTATCTCCGTGGATCCTCCATCTATAGCAACTGGTTTTGGGACTCCATCTGTGACATGACCCCATAAACCCTTGCTCCCAATGACTGTCTTCACCAGCCTTGACCAAAGCAGGTAGTTTCCACCACCTTTTAATGTAACCGGAACCGCCAGCACCTTGTTTCCTTCCATCTTGTCTTGCATAACTCAGATCGTGATCTTGTACTGAACTGAAGCTGAAGATTTGCGGAATGAACACACCAGGCTATGAGGAACCTGGCTCTGATACCATATAAGATTTATAGAAAGAGTTAGAGTGTTTTAGAGAATAAGAGACTGAGATTGGATTATGAAGAGATTAGTGAAGAATCATGATGAACACTTAAGAACAAGAGAGAGAGAATGACTCAAACTGTGTAATCTTTTATTAATGAGAGAGTTTACAATATATAGGACATGATACAAGGGTTTCCAAGACTCTAAGGATAAGACTAAGCATGTGAAGTCAATACAGGAGCAAGACCAGGTTTAAATCGATCCAATGGCTGATCTCACATGTGTAAAGCATCTTTGCTTTTGCTTTACCTTTCCAGCATGGGACAGGCTGTCATGGTGACCCTTATCCTTCTTCCAACGGTCTGATTCTTATCCAAGACTGAGGCTCAGACCGTTTACCACTCTAACTCCTCATTTTAACTTTCACCTTTGGTTAATGTTTGTGATCGCCCTTGATATGTACGGCTTGTACGGCCAGTACCTTCAGTACGGATTGTACGGCTATGGCTGATCACAAACTCTCCCAAAGACTCATACCTTCTTTCCCTTTCAGTCTCTCAACTCCTTGTGCCTTCTCACACATTATACTCAGCTCATTTCAACACTCCCCCTCAAGCTTGATCTTGGTGATTGATCAAGCTTGGAAACCATGAGATCTTCCTCATTAAAAACCTCACCAAGGAAAACACATTGGGACAAAACCTTGATGAGGGAAAAAGAGTAAAGAGCCCATGGTTAAGGGAACTCAGCCACTTGTTGTGAGATCAATGAGTCCTAGCCTGATGTGGATGGACTCCATGGTCTTTTGCCTTGCAGCTTTGGTGAAGACATCAGCTAACTGATCTTCACTTCTGGTATAGCATGGCAAGATCACTCCCAAGACTATCATCTGCCTCACCTTATGACAATCCACTTCAATGTGCTTGGTTCTTTCATGAAACAACGAGTTGGAGGCTATGTGAATGGCGGCTTGGTTATCACAATGCATAGTCATAGGTGTAGCTTGCTCAATTCCCAAATGCTTCAAGATCTCCTTGATCCATACCAACTCGTTGGTGAGCTTCAGCATTGCCCTATACTCAGCCTCAGCACTTGAGCATGATACCACCTTCTGCTTCTTGCTCTTCCATGTCACTAGATTTCCTCCAATGAAGGTGCAATAGCCTGTGGTTGATCTCCTATCAGCTCGATCACCAGCCCAATCAGCATCACAGTACCCAACGACTTCAGTACTCTTGTTGCATCCTAACCAGACTCCCAGACCGGCTGATCCATTCAGATACATCAAGAGCCTCTCCACCATGCGCCAATGATGTTTCTTTGGTACTTGCATGTGTTGGCTTACCTGATTCACAGCAAAACAGATATCAGGACGTGTGATTGTTAAGTATATGAGCTTACCCACTAGCTTCCTATAAAGCTTGGGATCATGGAACAGCTTGCTGTCCTCAAGCTCCCCCTCACGTGGAACCTTATACCCATCCTCCATGGGCATTTTGGCTATCTTCCCTCCTAGCACACCTGCATCTTTCAAAAGATCAAGTGCATACTTTCTTTGAGACATGAATAAGCCTTCCTTGGATCTACATATCTCAATCCCAAGGAAGTATTTCATTTCTCCCAAGTCTTTGATTTCAAAAACAGATTTGAGAAACTCTTTTGTTTCTCTTATCCCAATCTTATCACTACCTGTTATGATGATATCATCAACATACACAAGTAGACAGATGATACCTGATGGAGTAGTAAGAGTGAAGAGAGTGTGGTCCAACTCCGACTTCATGAAGCCACGCCCATTCAGAGTGGTGCTGAGTTTGTTGTACCAGGCTCTAGGGGATTGTTTCAAACCATAGATGGCCTTCTTTAGTCTTAGAACATTCCCAGGCTTCACAAGACCTTCTAAGCCTGGTGGAGGATACATATAGACTTCATCTTCTAACTCTCCTTGAAGGAATGCATTCTTCACATCCATCTGCCACAAATCCCACTCAAGATTCACAGCCAAGGACAATACTATCCTGATGGTGTGTAACTTAGCAACAGGAGCAAATGTATCTATGTAGTCCTCTCCATATGTTTGAGTGTATCCTCTAGCCACCAATCTTGTCTTTCTCCTATCAATCTGTCCATTTGGCAAGTACTTGATGGTGAATATCCATCTACTTGTAACAGCCCTCTTCCCCTTTGGGAGTTCACTTTCAAACCAAGTGTCATTCTTAATCATTGCATTTGCTTCATCTCCAACCGACTCCTTCCATTCCTCATGCATCATAGCCTCTTCATATGATCTTGGCACACAGCTCTCATCTAAGCTTGTCATGAAGGCGCAATGATCAGATGGGAAATGGGCAAAGGAACACACTGCTTGGCAGGGATGCTCCACAGCCTGGGCATTGTAGTACACTCTCGTGTTTACCCAGTTGGAAGCATCCTTCTTCAACCGTGTGCTTCTCCTTAGCGGTGCTTCAGCCGGGATATTATCCCTTGATGAGACTGGTTCAGTTTCTTCTTGTTGTTCTTCTTGCTGTTGCACATTGTCTTCCTCTTCTTGTAAACTTTCTTCAGGTTCTGGTTCACCCATTGCCTCAACCCCTTCATCTTGCATCATCACACACTGATCAGGGTCTCTCAAGCCTTCTTCTGGATGGCTTGCTTCTTCAGTTTCATTCCCCCTCTCATGATTAGAGTGGGATGTTCCTTCAGCTTCAGGAGAACTAGATGTGTTCCGTCCTCCTTGATCCTGGGTTAGATTGATCCCAAGACCTTCCAATATGATCCTAAGGCTCGCAGCCTTATCAGAATCCCGAGATAGATCTTTCAAATCCTCCCAGCTCCGCTCTTCATAGTATCCCTTACTCTCCATGAACTTTACTTCTCTAGATACATGTACTCTTCTTGTCTTTGGATCAATGCACTTGTATCCCTTCTGAGATGATGAGTATCCAATGAACATAGTTCTTATACTCTTTGGCTCAAGCTTGTTTCTCATCTCTCCCGGTACCATCACATAGCTTACACAACCAAACACTCTCAAGTGGTTTAGGGATGGCTTGATCTTGTTAAGAACTTCAAATGGAGACTGATCTTGCAACACTCTGGTCGGTATCCTATTAATCAGATAGCACGCAGACATGACAGCATCACTCCAATACCTCTTAGGAACATTGCTTTGAAACATCATGGACCGAGCAACTTCCATAAGATGTCGGTTCTTCCTTTCTGCCACACCATTCTGCTGAGGAGTATAGGGACAACTAGTTTGGTGAAGAATCCCATGCTGAGCTAAGTGTTGCTTGAATAATCTGCTTGTATACTCACCACCATTATCAGATCTGAAAATCTTAAGCTTGGCATTATATTGGTTAGTCACATAGCATTGAAAGTTCTTAAATGCTTCAAGCACACTATCTTTTGTTTTAATGAGTGTTATCCAGGTGTATTTAGATTTTTCATCAATGAATGTTACAAAGTACTTATAACTTTCTCTAGATAAACAAGGAGCAGTCCATACATCAGAATGCACAAGATCAAAACAGTTTTCATAAATAGTACTAGACTTTTGGAAAACAGTTCTACAATGTTTACCCAATATACATGCTTCACATTCATTATTTTTAAACATAACACCTGGTAACATTAAGTTCAAAGCTCTAACATGAGGATGGCCTAGTCTAGCATGCCACAATGCATTATTTTTTAAAGCAGAAACAGATTGAAACGAGTAACTAAGATTAGAAACAGGAGCAATGTCTTCAAGCATATAGAGATCTCCTTTGGTTACTCCTTTTCCAATCAACTTATGACTCTCAATATCCTGAAACTTCACATCATTAGGACTAAAGATAACATTGCAATGTAAATCAGTAGTGCATTTCTTGACAGATAATAGATTAGATGTAAATTCAGGCATATAGAAAGCTTTAGACTCCTTATCAAATAGTTTCAGGTTTCCTATTCCTTTTATTGCTATCCTATCACCATTTGCAATCATAACATGACCAGTAGTTGGTTCTATATCTTTTATAAGACTAGTGTCACTTATCATATGATGAGAGGCACCAGAATCCACAATTAAAGGTTTAATTATGTTTTGAACAGCAAATCCACTTGGTGATTCAATTCTAGCAATAGATGTTCTAGGAATTTTCAGTTCAGTTTCTATGTTTTCAAGACTCCTAGGTATACTACACGCAGCATATGAGTATCCTAGAGTATGAGTAAGAGAACTACCATTGTCCTTGAGAGCCTTGATGAGGGCATCAATGTCAGAACGTCTGATCATCTCATGCTCCATACTGCTCTTCCCGGGCGTGTGCTGAGATGCCATAGCCTTGACATCACTCTCCTCAGCTCTCACACCAGCACCATTGCTTCCCCTTGATGATCCGGCCTCACTTGATTCAGCTGAGAGATGAGCCCTTCCTTCTCGGTCCTTAACAAACTTGGATGGCTTGAGGTGGGGATGGAGGATCCAGCATTGACTCCTCTTGTGCCCTGGCTTCTTGCAGTGGTCACAGTTGCCACCAAACTTCCTCTCATCTCCTTTATACGCCGCCTTGTTTGCTTGGACCGTCTCAACTTGATTCGCCGAGGTCATCTCCCCCTTTCCACCAAACAGGCCAAGAGAATCATCCTCCTTTTGTAGCTGTGCGCACACATCATCAAAGGACGGGAGCTTTGGGGCCCTCAGCATATGCTTTATCACATCCTTGTAAACCGGATTCAGTGTCAATAACAAGCCAAACACTTGGTCTTGCTCACGCCTCTCCATAAGCGTAGCCTCATCATTGGTATTTGGCCTCAACATCTCTAGTTCAGACCACAAGGCCCTGAACTTTCCCAAGTGTTTAGTGAACTCCTCCTCTTCTTGCATCAGTGTGTTGATAGCTCTCTTTACTTCAAACACCCTGCTCAGATTGGAGATGTTGCCATACACTTTCTGAAGCGTCTCCCACAACGCCTTTGGGGTCTCGCAGTAGCTATATGCCTCCAAGATTGAAGCTTCAAGTGACCCTTGCAACACGGCCAACACCTTTAGGTCCTCTTGCGCCCACTTCTCTTGATCGGCTACAACTATCTCCGTGGATCCTCCATCTATAGCAACTGGTTTTGGGACTCCATCTGTGACATGACCCCATAAACCCTTGCTCCCAATGACTGTCTTCACCAGCCTTGACCAAAGCAGGTAGTTTCCACCACCTTTTAATGTAACCGGAACCGCCAGCACCTTGTTTCCTTCCATCTTGTCTTGCATAACTCAGATCGTGATCTTGTACTGAACTGAAGCTGAAGATTTGCGGAATGAACACACCAGGCTATGAGGAACCTGGCTCTGATACCATATAAGATTTATAGAAAGAGTTAGAGTGTTTTAGAGAATAAGAGACTGAGATTGGATTATGAAGAGATTAGTGAAGAATCATGATGAACACTCAAGAACAAGAGAGAGAGAATGACTCAAACTGTGTAATCTTTTATTAATGAGAGAGTTTACAATATATAGGACATGATACAAGGGTTTCCAAGACTCTAAGGATAAGACTAAGCATGTGAAGTCAATACAGGAGCAAGACCAGGTTTAAATCGATCCAATGGCTGATCTCACATGTGTAAAGCATCTTTGCTTTTGCTTTACCTTTCCAGCATGGGACAGGCTGTCATGGTGACCCTTATCCTTCTTCCAACGGTCTGATTCTTATCCAAGACTGAGGCTCAGACCGTTTACCACTCTAACTCCTCATTTTAACTTTCACCTTTGGTTAATGTTTGTGATCGCCCTTGATATGTACGGCTTGTACGGCCAGTACCTTCAGTACGGATTGTACGGCTATGGCTGATCACAAACTCTCCCAAAGACTCATACCTTCTTTCCCTTTCAGTCTCTCAACTCCTTGTGCCTTCTCACACATTATACTCAGCTCATTTCAACATCTCTTTGTAAGAAGCTTGATTTGGATACATAAAGTGGTGGAGAATCACCAGGAAGTTGATTAAATCTCATAGGAGTTGGCATGAAGAAGTTATCCCACTTTCAAATCAGGTGATTATAGTTTCCCAGTTTGGGAATAGCACAGCTTATTCGTCGTTCTAATCAAACCAGGATGAATCACTTTGTGAAAATCTTGATTTGGATGCATAAAGTGGTGGAGAATCACCAGGAAGTTCAATAAATCTCATAGGAGTTGGCATGAAGAAGTTATCCCACTTTCAAATCAGGTGATTCCAGTTTCCCAGTTTGGGAATAGCACAGCTTCTTCGTCGTTCCAATCAAACCAGGATGAATCCCTTTGTGAAAAGCTTGATTTGGATACATAAAGTGGTGGAGAATCACCAGGAAGTTGAATAAATCTCATAGGAGTTGGCATGAAGAAGTTATCCCACTTTCAAATCAGGTGATTCCAGTTTCCCAGTTTGGGAATAGCACAGCTTCTTCGTCGTTCCAATCAAACCAGGAAGAATCACTTTGTAAGAAGCTTGATTTGGATACAAAAAGTGGTGGAGAATCACCAGGAAGTTGAATAAATCTCATAGGAGTTGGCATGAAGAAGTTATCCCACTTTCAAATCAGGTGATTCCAGTTTCCCAGTTTGGGAATAGCACAGCTTCTTCGTCGTTCTAATCAAACCAGGATGAATAACTTTGTAAGAAGCTTGATTTGGATACATAAAGTGGTGGAGAATCACCAGGAAGTTTAATAAATCTCATAGGAGTTGGGATGAAGAAGTTATCCCACTTTCAAATCAGGTGATTCCAGTTTCCCAGTTTGGGAATAGCACAGCTTCTTCGTCGTTCCAATCAAACCAGGATGAATCATTTTGTAAGAAGCTTTATTTGGATACATAAAGTGGTGGAGAATCAACAGGAAGTTGAATAAATCTCATAGGAGTTGGCATGAAAAGTTATCCCACTTTCAAATCAGGTGATTCCAGTTTCCCAGTTTGGGAATAGCACAGCTTCTTCGTCGTTCCAATCAAACCAGGATGAATCACTTTGTGAAAATCTTGATTTGGATACATAAAGTGGTGGAGAATCACCAGGAAGTTCAATAAATCTCATAGGAGTTGGCATGAAGAAGTTATCCCACTTTCAAATCAGGTGATTCCAGTTTCCCAGTTTGGGAATAGCACAGCTTCTTCGTCGTTCCAATCAAACCAGGGTGAATCACTTTGTGAAAAGCTTGATTTGGATACATAAAGTGGTGGAGAATCACCAGGAAGTTGAATAAATCTCATAGGAGTTGGCATGAAGAAGTTATCCCACTTTCAAATCAGGTGATTCCAGTTTCCCAGTTTGGGAATAGCACAGCTTCTTCGTCGTTCCAATCAAACCAGGATGAATCACTTTGTGAAAAGCTTGATTTGGATACATAAAGTGGTGGAGAATCACCAGGAAGTTGAATAAATCTCATAGGAGTTGGCATGAAGAAGTTATCCCACTTTCAAATCAGGTGATTCCAGTTTCCCAGTTTGGGAATAGCACAGCTTCTTCGTCGTTCCAATCAAACCAGGAAGAATCACTTTGTAAGAAGCTTGATTTGGATACAAAAAGTGGTGGAGAATCACCAGGAAGTTGAATAAATCTCATAGGAGTTGGCGTGAAGAAGTTATCCCACTTTCAAATCAGGTGATTCCAGTTTCCCAGTTTGGGAATAGCACAGCTTCTTCGTCGTTCCAATCAAACCAGGATGAATCACTTTGTAAGAAGCTTGATTTGGATACATAAAGTGGTGGAGAATCACCAGGAAGTTTAATAAATCTCATAGGAGTTGGGATGAAGAAGTTATCCCACTTTCAAATCAGGTGATTCCAGTTTCCCAGTTTGGGAATAGCACAGCTTCTTCGTCGTTCCAATCAAACCAGGATGAATCATTTTGTAAGAAGCTTGATTTGGATACATAAAGTGGTGGAGAATCACCAGGAAGTTGAATAAATCTCATAGGAGTTGGCATGAAAAAGTTATCCCACTTTCAAATCAGGTGATTCCAGTTTCCCAGTTTGGGAATAGCACAGCTTCTTCGTCGTTCCAATCAAACCAGGATGAATCACTTTGTGAAAATCTTGATTTGGATACATAAAGTGGTGGAGAATCACCAGGAAGTTGAATAAATCTCATAGGAGTTGGCATGAAGAAGTTATCCCACTTTCAAATCAGGTGATTCCAGTTTCCCAGTTTGGGAATAGCACAGCTTCTTCGTCGTTCCAATCAAACCAGGATGAATCACTTTGTGAAAAGCTTGATTTGGATACATAATGGTGGAGAATCACCAGGAAGTTGAATAAATCTCATAGGAGTTGGCATGAAGAAGTTATCCCACTTTCAAATCAGGTGATTCCAGTTTCCCAGTTTGGGAATAGCACAGCTTCTTCGTCGTTCCAATCAAACCAGGATGAATCACTTTGTAAGAAGCTTGATTTGGATACATAAAGTGGTGGAGAATCACCAGGAAGTTGAATAAATCTAATAGGAGTTGGCATGAAGAAGTTATCCCACTTTCAAATCAGGTGATTCCAGTTTCCCAGTTTGGGAATAGCACAGCTTCTTCGTCGTTCTAATCAAACCAGGATGAATCACTTTGTAAGAAGCTTGATTTGGATACAAAAGTGGTGGAGAATCACCAGGAAGTTGAATAAATCTCATAGGAGTTGGCATGAAGAAGTTATCCCACTTTCAAATCAGGTGATTCCAGTTTCCCAGTTTGGGAATAGCACAACTTCTTCGTCGTTCTAATCAAACCAGGATGAATCACTTTGTAAGAAGCTTGATTTGGATACATAAAGTGGTGGAGAATCACCAGGAAGTTGAATAAATCTCATAGGAGTTGGGATGAAGAAGTTATCCCACTTTCAAATCAGGTGATTCCAGTTTCCCAGTTTGGGAATAGCACAGCTTCTTCGTCGTTCCAATCAAACCAGGATGAATCATTTTGTAAGAAGCTTGATTTGGATACATAAAGTGGTGGAGAATCACCAGGAAGTTTAATAAATCTCATAGGAGTTGGCATGAAAAGTTATCCCACTTTCAAATCAGGTGATTCCAGTTTCCCAGTTTGGGAATAGCACAGCTTCTTCGTCGTTCTAATCAAACCAGGATGAATCACTTTGTGAAAAGCTTGATTTGGATACATAAAGTGGTGGAGAATCACCAGGAAGTTGAATAAATCTCATAGGAGTTGGCATGAAGAAGTTATCCCACTTTCAAATCAGGTGATTCCAGTTTCCCTGTTTGGGAATAGCACAGCTTCTTCGTCGTTCCAATCAAACCAGGATGAATCACTTTGTGAAAAGCGTGATTTGGATACATAAAGTGGTGGAGAATCACCAGGAAGTTGAATAAATCTCATAGGAGTTGGCATGAAGAAGTTATCCCACTCAGGTGATTCCAGTTTCCCAGATTGGGAATAGCACAGCTTCTTCGTCGTTCCAATCAAACCAGGAAGAATCACTTTGTAAGTAAACACTTTTGTGTTTTAAGAGTATGATTCAAACAATCAGAGATAATCAGATCAAGATATTAAGAGATTAAGAGATTTTAAAGAATAGAGAGAGAGACTCAAAAACTCCATTAATTAATATCTGATGAGGTTTACAAGTATTAATAGAGAGAGCAACAAGGGTTTTCGAAATGTATAAGCATGTGGAGTCAATGGACAGGCTGGAACTCCTTTGAATCACTTGGCTGTGCTTTCTCACATGCTTGCACTAGTAAAAAGCATCCTCTCCTTTCCAGCATCATACAGGCTGTCAAAGTAAGCCCTTATCCCTTCCTTATCCTCTTCCCACGTCCTTCTTAAGATAAGAGAGGATTAACATCAGTTAGACTCCAATTTAACCCATCCTGGTAACTTCTCTTCCTTTCACTTAGTTACCACAGTAACTTTAAAGTTACTGTGGTAAATCCCAAACTTACTGACCACCCCAATACTCTTCCTCTATCAATGTATCCACTCCTCATCACCTCATCTCAACAGTAAGAAGCTTGATTTGGATACATAAAGTGGTGGAGAATCACCAGGAAGTTGAATAAATCTCATAGTAGTTGGCATGAAGAAGTTATCCCACTTTCAAATCAGGTGATTCCAGTTTCCCAGTTTGGGAATAGCACAGCTTCTTCGTCGTTCTAATCAAACCAGGATGAATCACTTTGTAAGAAGCTTGATTTGGATACAAAAAGTGGTGGAGAATCTCCAGGAAGTTGAACAAATCTCATAGGAGTTGGCATGAAGAAGTTATCCCACTTTCAAATCAGGTGATTCCAGTTTCCCAGTTTGGGAATAGCACAACTTCTTCGTCGTTCTAATCAAACCAGGATGAATAACTTTGTAAGAAGTTTGATTTGGATGCATAAAGTGGTGGAGAATGACCAGTAAGTTTAACAAATCTCATAGGAGTTGGGATGAAGAAGTTATCCCACTTTCAAATCAGGTGATTCCAGTTTCCCAGTTTGGGAATAGCACAGCTTCTTCGTCGTTCCAATCAAACCAGGATGAATCATTTTGTAAGAAGCTTTATTTGGATACATAAAGTGGTGGAGAATCAACAGGAAGTTTAATAAATCTCATAGGAGTTGGCATGAAAAAGTTATCCCACTTTCAAATCAGGTGATTCCAGTTTCCCAGTTTGGGAATAGCACAGCTTCTTCGTCGTTCTAATCAAACAAGGATGAATCACTTTGTAAGAAGCTTGATTTGGATACATAAAGTGGTGGAGAATCACCAGGAAGTTGAATAAATCTCATAGGAGTTGGCGTGAAGAAGTTATCCCACTTTCAAATCAGGTGATTCCAGTTTCCCAGTTTGGGAATAGCACAACTTATTCGTCGTTCTAATCAAACCAGGATGAATAACTTTGTAAGAAGCTTGATTTGGATGCATAAAGTGGTGGAGAATCACCAGGAAGTTTAATAAATCTCATAGGAGTTGGGATGAAGAAGTTATCCCACTTTCAAATCAGGTGATTCCAGTTTCCCAGTTTGGGAATAGCACAGCTTCTTCGTCGTTCCAATCAAACCAGGATGAATCATTTTGTAAGAAGCTTTATTTGGATACATAAAGTGGTGGAGAATCAACAGGAAGTTTAATAAATCTCATAGGAGTTGGCATGAAAAGTTATCCCACTTTCAAATCAGGTGATTCCAGTTTCCCAGTTTGGGAATAGCACAGCTTCTTCGTCGTTCTAATCAAACCAGGATGAATCACTTTGTGAAAATCTTGATTTGGATGCATAAAGTGGTGGAGAATCACCAGGAAGTTCAATAAATCTCATAGGAGTTGGCATGAAGAAGTTATCCCACTTTCAAATCAGGTGATTCCAGTTTCCCAGTTTGGGAATAGCACAGCTTCTTCGTCGTTCTAATCAAACCAGGATGAATCACTTTGTGAAAATCTTGATTTGGATGCATAAAGTGGTGGAGAATCACCAGGAAGTTCAATAAATCTCATAGGAGTTGGCATGAAGAAGTTATCCCACTTTCAAATCAGGTGATTCCAGTTTCCCAGTTTGGGAATAGCACAGCTTCTTCGTCGTTCCAATCAAACCAGGATGAATCACTTTGTGAAAAGCTTGATTTGGATGCATAAAGTGGTGGAGAATCACCAGGAAGTTCAATAAATCTCATAGGAGTTGGCATGAAGAAGTTATCCCACTTTCAAATCAGGTGATTCCAGTTTCCCAGTTTGGGAATAGCACAGCTTCTTCGTCGTTCCAATCAAACCAGGATGAATCACTTTGTGAAAAGCTTGATTTGGATACATAAAGTGGTGGAGAATCACCAGGAAGTTGAATAAATCTCATAGGAGTTGGCATGAAGAAGTTATCCCACTTTCAAATCAGGTGATTCCAGTTTCCCAGTTTGGGAATAGCACAGCTTCTTCGTCGTTCCAATCAAACCAGGAAGAATCACTTTGTAAGAAGCTTGATTTGGATACATAAAGTGGTGGAGAATCACCAGGAAGTTGAATAAATCTCATAGGAGTTGGCATGAAGAAGTTATCCCACTTTCAAATCAGGTGATTCCAGTTTCCCAGTTTGGGAATAGCACAGCTTCTTCGTCGTTCCAATCAAACCAGGAAGAATCACTTTGTAAGAAGCTTGATTTGGATACATAAAGTGGTGGAGAATCACCAGGAAGTTGAATAAATCTAATAGGAGTTGGCATGAAGAAGTTATCCCACTTTCAAATCAGGTGATTCCAGTTTCCCAGTTTGGGAATAGCACAGCTTCTTCGTCGTTCTAATCAAACCAGGATGAATCACTTTGTAAGAAGCTTGATTTGGATACAAAAGTGGTGGAGAATCACCAGGAAGTTGAATAAATCTCATAGGAGTTGGCATGAAGAAGTTATCCCACTTTCAAATCAGGTGATTCCAGTTTCCCAGTTTGGGAATAGCACAACTTATTCGTCGTTCTAATCAAACCAGGATGAATAACTTTGTAAGAAGCTTGATTTGGATGCATAAAGTGGTGGAGAATGACCAGGAAGTTTAATAAATCTCATAGGAGTTGGGATGAAGAAGTTATCCCACTTTCAAATCAGGTGATTCCAGTTTCCCAGTTTGGGAATAGCACAGCTTCTTCGTCGTTCCAATCAAACCAGGATGAATCATTTTGTAAGAAGCTTTATATGGATACATAAAGTGGTGGAGAATCAACAGGAAGTTTAATAAATCTCATAGGAGTTGGCATGAAAAAGTTATCCCACTTTCAAATCAGGTGATTCCAGTTTCCCAGTTTGGGAATAGCACAGCTTCTTCGTCGTTCTAATCAAACCAGGATGAATCACTTTGTGAAAATCTTGATTTGGATGCATAAAGTGGTGGAGAATCACCAGGAAGTTCAATAAATCTCATAGGAGTTGGCATGAAGAAGTTATCCCACTTTCAAATCAGGTGATTCCAGTTTCCCTGTTTGGGAATAGCACAGCTTCTTCGTCGTTCCAATCAAACCAGGATGAATCACTTTGTGAAAAGCGTGATTTGGATACATAAAGTGGTGGAGAATCACCAGGAAGTTGAATAAATCTCATAGGAGTTGGCATGAAGAAGTTATCCCACTCAGGTGATTCCAGTTTCCCAGATTGGGAATAGCACAGCTTCTTCGTCGTTCCAATCAAACCAGGAAGAATCACTTTGTAAGTAAACACTTTTGTGTTTTAAGAGTATGATTCAAACAATCAGAGATAATCAGATCAAGATATTAAAGAGATTAAGAGATTTTAAAGAATAGAGAGAGAGAGACTCAAAAACTCCATTAATTAATATCTGATGAGGTTTACAAGTATTAATAGAGAGAGCAACAAGGGTTTTCGAAATGTATAAGCATGTGGAGTCAATGGACAGGCTGGAACTCCTTTTGAATCACTTGGCTGTGCTTTCTCACATGCTTGCACTAGTAAAAAGCATCCTCTCCTTTCCAGCATCATACAGGCTGTCAAAGTAAGCCCTTATCCCTTCCTTATCCTCTTCCCACGTCCTTCTTAAGATAAGAGAGGAATTAACATCAGTTAGACTCCAATTTAACCCATCTGGAACTTCTCTTCCTTTCACTTAGTTACCACAGTAACTTTAAAGTTACTGTGGTAAATCCCAAACTTACTGACCACCCCAATACTCTTCCTCTATCAATGTATCCACTCCTCATCACCTCATCTCAACAGTAAGAAGCTTGATTTGGATACATAAAGTGGTGGAGAATCACCAGGAAGTTGAATAAATCTCATAGTAGTTGGCATGAAGAAGTTATCCCACTTTCAAATCAGGTGATTCCAGTTCCCAGTTTGGGAATAGCACAGCTTCTTCGTCGTTCTAATCAAACCAGGATGAATCACTTTGTAAGAAGCTTGATTTGGATACAAAAAGTGGTGGAGAATCTCCAGGAAGTTGAACAAATCTCATAGGAGTTGGCATGAAGAAGTTATCCCACTTTCAAATCAGGTGATTCCAGTTTCCCAGTTTGGGAATAGCACAACTTATTCGTCGTTCTAATCAAACCAGGATGAATAACTTTGTAAGAAGTTTGATTTTGATGCATAAAGTGGTGGAGAATGACCAGTAAGTTTAACAAATCTCATAGGAGTTGGGATGAAGAAGTTATCCCACTTTCAAATCAGGTGATTCCAGTTTCCCAGTTTGGGAATAGCACAGCTTCTTCGTCGTTCCAATCAAACCAGGATGAATCATTTTGTAAGAAGCTTATTTGGATACATAAAGTGGTGGAGAATCAACAGGAAGTTTAATAAATCTCATAGGAGTTGGCATGAAAAAGTTATCCCACTTTCAAATCAGGTGATTCCAGTTTCCCAGTTTGGGAATAGCACAGCTTCTTCGTCGTTCTAATCAAACAAGGATGAATCACTTTGTAAGAAGCTTGATTTGGATACATAAAGTGGTGGAGAATCACCAGGAAGTTGAATAAATCTCATAGGAGTTGGCGTGAAGAAGTTATCCCACTTTCAAATCAGGTGATTCCAGTTTCCCAGTTTGGGAATAGCACAACTTATTCGTCGTTCTAATCAAACCAGGATGAATAACTTTGTAAGAAGCTTGATTTGGATGCATAAAGTGGTGGAGAATCACCAGGAAGTTTAATAAATCTCATAGGAGTTGGGATGAAGAAGTTATCCCACTTTCAATCAGGTGATTCCAGTTTCCCAGTTTGGGAATAGCACAGCTTCTTCGTCGTTCCAATCAAACCAGGATGAATCATTTTGTAAGAAGCTTTATTTGGATACATAAAGTGGTGGAGAATCAACAGGAAGTTTAATAAATCTCATAGGAGTTGGCATGAAAAAGTTATCCCACTTTCAAATCAGGTGATTCCAGTTTCCCAGTTTGGGAATAGCACAGCTTCTTCGTCGTTCTAATCAAACCAGGATGAATCACTTTGTGAAAATCTTGATTTGGATGCATAAAGTGGTGGAGAATCACCAGGAAGTTCAATAAATCTCATAGGAGTTGGCATGAAGAAGTTATCCCACTTTCAAATCAGGTGATTCCAGTTTCCCTGTTTGGGAATAGCACAGCTTCTTCGTCGTTCCAATCAAACCAGGATGAATCACTTTGTGAAAAGCGTGATTTGGATACATAAAGTGGTGGAGAATCACCAGGAAGTTGAATAAATCTCATAGGAGTTGGCATGAAGAAGTTATCCCACTCAGGTGATTCCAGTTTCCCAGATTGGGAATAGCACAGCTTCTTCGTCGTTCCAATCAAACCAGGAAGAATCACTTTGTAAGTAAACACTTTTGTGTTTAAGAGTATGATTCAAACAATCAGAGATATCAGATCAAGATATTAAAGAGATTAAGAATTTTAAAGAATAGAGAGAGAGAGACTCAAAACTCCATTAATTAATATCTGATGAGGTTTACAAGTATAATAGAGAGAGCAACAAGGGTTTTCGAAATGTATAAGCAGGTGGAGTCAATGGACAGGCTGGAACTCCTTTTGAATCACTTGGCTGTGCTTTCTCACATGCTTGCACTAGTAAAAAGCATCCTCTCCTTTCCAGCATCATACAGGCTGTCAAAGTAAGCCCTTATCCCTTCCTTATCCTCTTTCCCACGTCCTTCTTAAGATAAGAGAGGATTACATCAGTTAGACTCCAAGTTAGACCTCCTGTAACTTCTCTTCCTTCACTTAGTAACCTTCTTCCTTTTCTCTTTTTGTCATCTTATCCTCTAGCACAGTAACTTTAAAGTTACTGTGGTAAATCCCAAACTACTGACCACCCCAATACTCTTCCTCTATCAATGTATCCACCCTCATCACCTCATCTCAACAGTAAGAAGCTTGATTTGGATACATAAAGTGTGGTGGGAATCTACCTGGGAAGTTGAATAAATCTCATAGTAGTTGGCATGAAGAAGTATCCCCTTTCAAATCAGGTGATTCCAGTTTCCCAGTTTGGGAATAGCAACAGCTTCTTCTCGTTTCTAATCAAACAGGATGTCACTTTGTAAGAGCTTGATTTGGATACAAAAGTGGTGGAGAATCTCCAGGAAGTTGAACAAATCTCATAGAGTTGGCATGAAGAAGTTATCCCACTTTCAATCAGGTGATTCCTTTCCCAGTTTGGGAATAGCACAACTTATTCGTCGTTCTAATCAAACCAGGAGAATAACTTTGTAAGACTAGTGATTTTGATGCATAAAGTGGGGAGAATGACCAGTAAGTTTACAATCTCATAGGAGTTGGGATGAAGAAGTTATCCCACCATCCTCACTCAACTTCAAATCAGGTGATTCCAGTTTCCCAGTTTGGGATAGCACAGCTTCTTCGTCGTTCCATCAAACCAGGATGAATCACTTTGTAAGAAGCTTTATTTGGATACATAAAGTGGTGGAGAATCACCAGAAGTTGAATAAATCTCATAGGAGTTGGCATGAAAAAGTTATCCCACTTTCAAATCAGGTGATTCCAGTTTCCCAGTTTGGGAATAGCACAGCTTCTTCGTCGTTCCAATCAAACCAGGATGAATCACTTTGTAGAAGCTTGATTTGGATACATAAAGTGGTGGAGAATCACCAGGAAGTTGAATAAATCTCATAGGAGTTGGCATGAAGAAGTTATCCCCTTTCAAATCAGGTGATTCCAGTTTCCCAGTTTGGGAATAGCACAGCTTCGTCGTTCCAATCAAACCAGGATGAATCACTTTTGTAAGAAGCTTGATTTGGATACATAAAGTGGTGGAGAATCACCAGGAAGTTGAAAATCTCATAGGAGTTGGCATGAAGAAGTTATCCCACTTTCAAATCAGGTGATTCCAGTTTCCCAGTTTGGGAATAGCACAGCTTCTTCGTCGTTCCAATCAAACCAGGATGAATCATTTTGTAAGAAGCTTGATTTGGATACATAAAGTGGTGGAGAATCACCAGGAAGTTTAATAAATCTCATAGGAGTTGGCATGAAGAAGTTATCCCACTTTCAAATCAGGTGATTCCAGTTTCCCAGTTTGGGAATAGCACAGCTTCTTCGTCGTTCCAATCAAACCAGGATGAATCACTTTGTGAAAAGCTTGATTTGGATACATAAAGTGGTGGAGAATCACCAGGAAGTTGAATAAATCTCATAGGAGTTGGCATGAAGAAGTTATCCCACTTTCAAATCAGGTGATTCCAGTTTCCCAGTTTGGGAATAGCACGCTTCTTCGTCGTTCCATCAAACCAGGATGAATCACTTTGTGAAAGCTTGATTTGGATACACAAAGTGGTGGAGAATCACCAGGAAGTTGAATAAATCTCATAGGAGTTGGCATGAAGAAGTTATCCCACTTTCAAATCAGGTGATTCCAGTTTTCCCAGTTTGGGAATAGCACAGCTTCTTCGTCGTTCCAATCAAACCAGGATGAATCACTTGTTGAAAGCTTGATTTGGATACATAAATGGTGGAGAATCACCAGGAAGTTGAATAAATCTCATAGGAGTTGGCATGAAAAGTTATCCCACTTTCAAATCAGGTGATTCCAGTTTCCAGTTTGGGAATAGCACAGCTTCTTCGTCGTTCCAATCAAACCAGGATGAATCACTTTGAAAAGCTTGATTTGGATACATAAAGTGGTGGAGAATCACCAGGAAGTTGAATAATCTCATAGGAGTTGGCATGAAGAAGTTATCCCACTTTCAATCAGGTGATTCCAGTTTCCCAGTTTGGGAATAGCACAGCTTCTTCGTCGTTCCAATCAAACCAGGATGAATCACTTTGTAAGAAGCTTGATTTGGATACATAAAGTGGTGGAGAATCACCAGGAAGTTGAATAATCTCATAGGAGTTGGCATGAAGAAGTTATCCCACTTTCAAATCAGGTGATTCCAGTTTCCCAGTTTGGGAATAGCACAGCTTCTTCGTCGTTCCAATCAAACCAGGATGAATCACTTTGTAAGAAGCTTGATTTGGATACATAAAGTGGTGGAGAATCACCAGGAAGTTGAATAAATCTCATAGGAGTTGGCATGAAGAAGTTATCCCACTTTCAAATCAGGTGATTCCAGTTTCCCAGTTTGGGAATAGCACAGCTTCTTCGTCGTTCCAATCAAACCAGGATGAATCACTTTGTAAGAAGCTTGATTTGGATACAAAAAGTGGTGGAGAATCACCAGGAAGTTGAATAAATCTCATAGGAGTTGGCATGAGAAGTTATCCCACTTTCAATCAGGTGATTCCAGTTTCCCAGTTTGGGAATAGCACAGCTTCTTCGTCGTTCCATCAAACCAGGATGAATACTTTGTACGAAGCTTGATTTGGATGCATAAAGTGGTGGAGAATCACCAGAAGTTAATAATCTCATAGATTGGCATGAAGAAGTTATCCCACTTTCATCAGGTGATTCCAGTTTCCCAT
>NW_026015643.1:0-35843 GCF_020379485.1 Brassica napus
TTCCCACTTTCAACTTCAGGTGATTCAGTTTCCCAGTTTGGGAATAGCACAGCTTCTTCGTCGTTCCAATCAAACCAGGATGAATCACTTTGTAAGAAGCTTGATTGGATACATAAAGTGGTGGAGAATCACCAGGAAGTTGAATAATCTCATAGGAGTTGGCATGAAGAAGTTATCCCACTTTCAAATCAGGTGATTCCAGTTTCCCAGTTTGGGAATAGCACAGCTTCTTCGTCGTTCCAATCAAACCAGGATGAATCACTTTGTAAGAAGCTTGATTTGGATACATAAAGTGGTGGAGAATCACCAGGAAGTTGAATAAATCTCATAGGAGTTGGCATGAAGAAGTTATCCCACTTTCAAATCAGGTGATTCCAGTTTCCCAGTTTGGGAATAGCACAGCTTCTTCGTCGTTCCAATCAAACCAGGATGAATCACTTTTGTAAGAAGCTTGATTTGGATACATAAAGTGGTGGAGAATCACAGGAAGTTTTAATAAATCATAGGAGTTGGCATGAAGAAGTTATCCCACTTTCAAATCAGGTGATTCCAGTTTCCCAGTTGGGAATAGCACAGCTCTTCGTCGTTCCAATCAAACCAGGATGAATCACTTTGTAAGAGCTGATTTGGATACATAAGTGGTGGAGAATCACCAGGAAGTTGAATAAATCTCATAGGAGTTGGCATGAAGAAGTTATCCCACTTTCAAATCAGGTGATTCCAGTTTCCCAGTTTGGGGAATAGCACAAGCTTCTTCGTCGTTTCCAATCAAACCAGGATGAATCACTTTGTAAGAAGCTTGATTTGGATACATAAAGTGGTGGAGAATCACCAGGAAGTTGAATAAATCTCATAGGAGTTGGCATGAAGAAGTTATCCCACTTTCAAATCAGGTGATTCCAGTTTCCCAGTTTGGGAATAGCACAGCTTCTTCGTCGTTCTAATCAAACCAGGATGAATCACTTTGTAAGAAGCTTGATTTGGATACATAAAGTGGTGGAGAATCACCAGGAAGTTGAATAAATCTCATAGGAGTTGGCATGAAGAAGTTATCCCACTTTCAAATCAGGTGATTCCAGTTTCCCAGTTTGGGAATAGCACAGCTTCTTCGTCGTTCCAATCAAACCAGGATGAATCTCTTTGTAAGAAGCTTGATTTGGATACATAAAGTGGTGGAGAATCACCAGGAAGTTGAATAAATCTCATAGGAGTTGGCATGAAGAAGTTATCCCACTTTCAAATCAGGTGATTCCAGTTTCCCAGTTTGGGAATAGCACAGCTTCTTCGTCGTTCCAATCAAACAGGATGAATCACTTTGTAAGAAGCTTGATTTGGATACATAAAGTGGTGGAGAATCACCAGGAAGTTGAATAAATCTCATAGGAGTTGGCATGAAGAAGTTATCCCACTTTCAAATCAGGTGATTCCAGTTTCCCAGTTTGGGAATAGCACAGCTTCTTCGTCGTTCCAATCAAACCAGGATGAATCACTTTGTGAGAAGCTTGATTTGGATACATAAAGTGGTGGAGAATCACCAGGAAGTTGAATAAATCTCATAGGAGTTGGGATGAAGAAGTTATCCCACTTTCAAATCAGGTGATTCCAGTTTCCCAGTTTGGGAATAGCACAGCTTCTTCGTCGTTCCAATCAAACCAGGATGAATCACTTTGTAAGAAGCTTGATTTGGATACATAAAGTGGTGGAGAATCACCAGGAAGTTGAATAAATCTCATAGGAGTTGGCATGAAGAAGTTATCCCACTTTCAAATCAGGTGATTCCAGTTTCCCAGTTTGGGAATAGCACAGCTTCTTCGTCGTTCCAATCAAACCAGGATGAATCACTTTGTAAGAAGCTTGATTTGGATACATAAAGTGGTGGAGAATCACCAGGAAGTTGAATAAATCTCATAGGAGTTGGATGAAGAAGTTATCCCACTTTCAAATCAGGTGATTCCAGTTTCCCAGTTTGGGAATAGCACAGCTTCTTCGTCGTTCCAATCAAACCAGGATGAATCACTTTGTAAGAAGCTTGATTTGGATACATAAAGTGGTGGAGAATCACCAGGAAGTTGAATAAATCTCATAGGAGTTGGCATGAAGAAGTTATCCCACTTTCAAATCAGGTGATTCCAGTTCCCAGTTTGGGAATAGCACAGCTTCTTCGTCGTTCCAATCAAACCAGGATGAATCACTTTGTAAGAAGCTTGATTTGGATACAAAAGTGGTGGAGAATCACCAGGAAGTTGAATAAATCTCATAGGAGTTGGCATGAAGAAGTTATCCCACTTTCAAATCAGGTGATTCCAGTTTCCCAGTTTGGGAATAGCACAGCTTCTTCGTCGTTCCAATCAAACCAGGATGAATCACTTTGTAAGAAGCTTGATTTGGATACATAAAGTGGTGGAGAATCACCAGGAAGTTGAATAAATCTCATAGGAGTTGGCATGAAGAAGTTATCCCACTTTCAAATCAGGTGATTCCAGTTTCCCAGTTTGGGAATAGCACAGCTTCTTCGTCGTTCCAATCAAACCAGGATGAATCACTTTGTGAGAAGCTTGATTTGGATACATAAAGTGGTGGAGAATCACCAGGAAGTTGAATAAATCTCATAGGAGTTGGCATGAAGAAGTTATCCCACTTTCAAATCAGGTGATTCCAGTTTCCCAGTTTGGGAATAGCACAGCTTCTTCGTCGTTCCAATCAAACCAGGATGAATCACTTTGTAAGAAGCTTGATTTGGATACATAAAGTGGTGGAGAATCACCAGGAAGTTGAATAAATCTCATAGGAGTTGGCATGAAGAAGTTATCCCACTTTCAAATCAGGTGATTCCAGTTTCCCAGTTTGGGAATAGCACAGCTTCTTCGTCGTTCCAATCAAACCAGGATGAATCACTTTGTGAAAAGCTTGATTTGGATACATAAAGTGGTGGAGAATCACCAGGAAGTTGAATAAATCTCATAGGAGTTGGCATGAAGAAGTTATCCCACTTTCAAATCAGGTGATTCCAGTTTCCCAGTTTGGGAATAGCACAGCTTCTTCGTCGTTCCAATCAAACCAGGATGAATCACTTTGTAAGAAGCTTGATTTGGATACATAAAGTGGTGGAGAATCACCAGGAAGTTGAATAAATCTCATAGGAGTTGGCATGAAGAAGTTATCCCACTTTCAAATCAGGTGATTCCAGTTTCCCAGTTTGGGAATAGCACAGCTTCTTCGTCGTTCCAATCAAACCAGGATGAATCACTTTGTAAGAAGCTTGATTTGGATACATAAAGTGGTGGAGAATCACCAGGAAGTTGAATAAATCTCATAGGAGTTGGCATGAAGAAGTTATCCCACTTTCAAATCAGGTGATCCAGTTTCCCAGTTTGGGAATAGCACAGCTTCTTCGTCGTTCCAATCAAACCAGGATGAATCACTTTGTAAGAAGCTTGATTTGGATACATAAAGTGGTGGAGAATCACCAGGAAGTTGAATAAATCTCATAGGAGTTGGCATGAAGAAGTTATCCCACTTTCAAATCAGGTGATTCCAGTTTCCCAGTTTGGGAATAGCACAGCTTCTTCGTCGTTCCAATCAAACCAGGATGAATCACTTTGTAAGAAGCTTGATTTGGATACATAAAGTGGTGGAGAATCACCAGGAAGTTGAATAAATCTCATAGGAGTTGGCATGAAGAAGTTATCCCACTTTCAAATCAGGTGATTCCAGTTTCCCAGTTTGGGAATAGCACAGCTTCTTCGTCGTTCCAATCAAACCAGGATGAATCTTTGTAAGAAGCTTGATTTGGATACATAAAGTGGTGGAGAATCACCAGGAAGTTGAATAAATCTCATAGGAGTTGGCATGAAGAAGTTATCCCACTTTCAAATCAGGTGATTCCAGTTTCCCAGTTTGGGAATAGCACAGCTTCTTCGTCGTTCCAATCAAACCAGGATGAATCACTTTGTAAAAGCTTGATTTGGATACATAAAGTGGTGGAGAATCACCAGGAAGTTGAATAAATCTCATAGGAGTTGGCATGAAGAAGTTATCCCACTTTCAAATCAGGTGATTCCAGTTTCCCAGTTTGGGAATAGCACAGCTTCTTCGTCGTTCCAATCAAACCAGGATGAATCTTTTGTAAGAAGCTTGATTTGGATACATAAAGTGGTGGAGAATCACCAGGAAGTTGAATAAATCTCATAGGAGTTGGCATGAAGAAGTTATCCCACTTTCAAATCAGGTGATTCCAGTTTCCCAGTTTGGGAATAGCACAGCTTCTTCGTCGTTCCAATCAAACCAGGATGAATCACTTTTGTAAGAAGCTTGATTTGGATACATAAAGTGGTGGAGAATCACCAGGAAGTTGAATAAATCTCATAGGAGTTGGCATGAAGAAGTTATCCCACTTTCAAATCAGGTGATTCCAGTTTCCCAGTTTGGGAATAGCACAGCTTCTTCGTCGTTCCAATCAAACCAGGATGAATCACTTTGTAAGAAGCTTGATTTGGATACATAAAGTGGTGGAGAATCACCAGGAAGTTGAATAAATCTCATAGGAGTTGGGATGAAGAAGTTATCCCACTTTCAAATCAGGTGATTCCAGTTTCCCAGTTTGGGAATAGCACAGCTTCTTCGTCGTTCCAATCAAACCAGGATGAATCACTTTGTAAGAAGCTTGATTTGGATACATAAAGTGGTGGAGAATCACCAGAAGTTGAATAAATCTCATAGGAGTTGGCATGAAGGTTGAGATTCAGAATCAGAGTTTATGTTGAGAGAGGAAGAGATTTGGAAGCAGACAGTAACTTTGGAGTTTTACTGTGGTAACTTTAGTTTAACCATAGTACAAACTTGGGGAAGTTATCTGATGGGATAAGAAGGTAACTTAGTGAAGAGAAAGATAAGATTCGACCAGAAAGGATAGGAAGGATAAGGGAGCACTTTGACAGCCTGTATGATGCTGGAAAGGAGAGGTGCTTTTTATAGGAAGCATGTGAGAAAGCACAGCCAAGTGATTAAAGGAGTTCCAGCCTGTCATTGACTAAACATGTTATACATTTCGAAGTTCCTTGTGCTCTCTCTATTAATACTGTAAACTCATCAGGTTATGATTAATGGAGTTTGAGTCTCTCTCTCTCTTGTTCTTAATCTCCAATCTCTTTAAGTTCAGATAAACTTAATCACTCTTTAAATCACAAAATCTAATATGGTATCAGAGCCAGGTTCCTTTAAAAGGAAAGAGTGATTTCGTTTTTATAAGTTTTTGAGTGTTCTTGGGGTTCTGAGTGTTCTTGAGAGTTCTTGAGATTTTCAAGAGCTAGATCCTTTAAAAGTCAAGTTTGTGTCTGTTGGTGTTCTTTGGAGAGTCAGCTTCAAGGGAGTCTCTTTAGGCGTGTTGACAAGGTCAGAGAGGGGTCTAGTTGTAGTTAAGCTTGGCGTTGGGAGATTAGAAGCATTGAGGGAAGATCTAGCTAAAGAAAATGGAGAGATCAATCTGTACAACAAGGCGTGAAGAGAAGAAAGAGAGAGGGAATGAGTGGGGGTGGTTCTCACAAATGAAAACAACTCTGAAAAGGTGTGGAGTTTGGAGAAACATGAGAAGGAAGAGTCTTTGAAGGGGAAAGCTGCTGAGAAAGATCAGACAGCAAGGGAAACAAGTGGAAATTGCTTTAGTCTTGAAGAAAGTACACTGCTTGAGAAGATGAAGATGTTTATGAGAACAAGATTAATAGATTTAGTGATTTAAAGAGTGATTAAGTTTAATCTGAGAATTAAAGAGATTGGAGATTAAGAACAAGAGAGAGAGAGAGACTCAAAACTCCATTAGCTTTATTAATGAGAGAGTTTACAACATATATAGATTAGAGATACATATTTTCGTCCAGGTTCAGTCTAGTTAGGATAAGAAGCATGTGTAGTCAAAGATGCCTTATTCAAACAGCCAATAAGGTTCCTCACATGCTTGGGTATCTTGCTTTAGCTTTCCAGCTGGTGCCAGCCTGCCTAAAGCTCTCTTCCCTTGACCAGACCTTATCCAAACTCCTCCTTGCTTATCCAGACTCCTCCTGTCGTGTTACACTCTCCAAATGGATGCAGGGTAACTTCCCAAGTCTTTTAACTTAGTTACCACAGTAACAATAAAGTTACTGTGGTAAATCTCCAAAGTTACTACCTGCTCCAAATCCCTTCCTCTATCCATGTTTCAACTCTTCATCTCCTCATCTCAACACTTTATTCTCTTATCTCAACAAAGATCAGTCTTAGGAGAGTGTATGAAGTCAAGAAGGTGATTAGTGAAGTTAAACCAGGAAGAGAAGGGTTCAATAACCATGTGAGGAAGCTACAACATTTGTGGATTGAACTACAAGGGTTGAGATCCCATGTGGATGGGGATACTACACAAGAGCAAGCGACGGTCTTGAAGCTCTTGGCGAGCATGGAGTCATCATATGGGTGGCTGGTGGAGATGGTTCTAAGAGGGAACAGCTTCCGGAAATGGAAGAGATCTGTGTGCTTATAAGAAGGGCGTATGAGATAATGAGAGATGATGAGAGGCTAACCATGAGTAGGAGTGAGAGCTCATGGAAGCCAACTGGGAGTAGGAGTGAGAGCTTCCAGAAGCTAACCATGAGTAGGAGTGAGAGCTCATGGAGGCTAACCGGGAGTAGGAGTGAGGGCTTCCGGAAGAAGAGGAGGTGCAGAATGCTATCCAAAGCTTCTATCAACATAGGAAAGGTAGGAAGAGAGTTGTGGGAGAGTGTTCTTACTCAGCCTACATGGGGGAATCAGTAGAAAACAGTGGGGTGTTAAAAGAGCAGGAGAAAGGGAGTGGAGCTGATGATCGCATCACCAGGAAGGAATGGAGAGTGTTCATGGAACAAGTACAAGCCTTAGCAGCAAGCAGGAAGCATGCTATACAATCCGGAGCTTCTAAACCCATTGTGATTGATTCTGGAGCAAGTCATCACATGATCAGTGATAGGAGGCTTATAAGTGAGATCAAGGCTGCAACAGGGAGTGTTATGATAGCTAATGGTGCCATGATCCCAATAGAAGGAGTGGAAAGCTAAAACTGTTTGAGAAGGACACGGCTGCCTTCTACATGCCTCAGTTCACTTCAAATCTATTATCTGTGAAGAAAGCTACCATTGATCTTGATTGTCAAGTAGTATTCAGACCTGATGAAGTTGAGTTTCAAGATTTGAAGACTGGGAGAGTTATTGGCAGAGGAGACAGCAAGAATCAGCTATACCACCTCAACTTGGCTAAGACCTCTAATCCCTTTGATTCTATTTGCTTGAGTAGTACTGCTGAGAAGATTGATAGTATTACTTGGCATGCTAGATTAGGACATCCTCATGCTCGTGCCATTGAATTGATAATCCCTAATATGTCATTCAATCACTTGAATTGTGAAGCATGCATATTAGGAAAGCATTGTAGGACTGTTTTCCCAACATCTGAGACTACTTATGAGCATTGCTTTGATCTAGTTCACTCGAATGTGTGGACAGCTCCATGCATGTCTAGAGACAGCCATAAATACTTTGTGACATCCATCTAAAGATAGGGTGCTAGAAGCTTTTGTGAACTTCCAAGCATATGTATCTAATCAATACAATGCCACTGTGAAGGTACTGAGATCAGACAACGGAGGTGAATATATCAGCATGCCTTCAAGAGTCATCTAGCCAAGCATGGGATTGTGCATCAGACCAGTTGTCCCTACACACCACAGCAGAATGGTGTAGCTGAGAGGAAGAATAGGCACTTGATGGTGTTAACTTGAAGAAAAGAAATGGTGTCAAAGGAGAAGTATGGAGGAGTTTGGGTCTGGTACAAAGATAGGGCAAGTCTTATAGAGATTGTCTATCAAGAGTTATGAAGTGTCTTAAGATAGCTAGAAGTCTCTTATGGTGGTTCTAAGCAAGGGCAAATTCTTGGAAAGACTTAGAAGAGTGTTGAGGAGCAAATGGACGAGTGTGCAAAGATAGGGCAAGGCCGGTACGGCCATGTACGGACACAAAGGATAGGGCAAGGCCGGTACGGCTTAGACTCGGCCATTTGTGAGTCTTAGGCTTGGTGCAAACTTAGGGCATCAGTGTACGGACATGGCATGATCCGTACATGCTCTAATGTTTGTGATCAACCTAACTTGAGTCTCAAGGAAGAAGAGACTCGTGTGGCTTCATGTATAAAGGAGCCATAAGGATATTCAAATCCAAGAAGGGCGCGGATGTCTTTGGCACATCCTTGGTACCGTTTGGAGATAAGGGAGACAGGCTGTGCAAGCTGTCCATGAGCTGTGTATTGACCATGTATCTGGACAGATACATGGGAACATTCAGGAGCCTAAAAGGAGCCAATAAGAGGCTGGTCTCTACTTGACCAGATTCAAATAAACCAATCAGACAGCAAAGAGAGTTTAACCAATCAGATGAAGACCAGACCAACTCTCCATCTGAACCATCCATTTAAACTTCAAGTATTATCAGCCATTAGATTTAGGTTTATGATTTGCATCTTGTAAGAGCTTATATAAGCTTAGTAATGGCGATTTGTAAATGTTAAGGGAGTAAGGGGGATTTCCCCTCTCCACTTCATGGAAATAAGAAGTTGTGTTCTTGAATCAGATTCTCTTTAATCTCTCCCTTTCTTAGTCTTTAATCTCCTAATCTCTCAAAGTCTTTTGTTTCTGATTTAAGTAAACACTCTCATCAATCTCTCTTTCTAAATCACCTAGAGCAAGCTCTCATCTTTCTCCATTGGAGTTTATACACACACAAACACAACTAGAGAAGAGAACTCTATAAATCTCACATGGTATCAGAGCCAGGTTCATCAGAACCTGAGCTGTAGCTTCCGCAAATCACTTGCTCTCACCTCAGCTCAATCCAAACCCTTGAAGCCTTTCCCATCCGAGTTCAGTTTCTCCATGAAGTAGAAGACTGAAGCTGGCGTGGCTCTTATCCTTTCTCCTGTCCATACTGATGGAGAGACTCATTGGAAGCAGAGGTGTATGGAGAGGCCTCGCGAACCTCATCCAAGGTGCCTTGTCCAAGAGCTTTCCCATCCGGTTCATCAAGCAAGCTGCCAAGAAGGTGGCGCCTAGAAGAGAAGGAGAAAGGAGGGGTCTTTGAGTTAGAGAAACAAGGAGGAAGTCATGAACTGAAGGAGAAGGAGAGAGGTGACGACCTAGACTCTCATATCCACAAAGTCATGAGCTTACCATCCGAGAGTGATAGAAGGACCAACCTGGTTCCTTGGCAGTAAGCGATTCTTTAAACCTTAAGTGATAATGAGCTTGTGATAAAATCTGGTTGTTGTGTTGTGATGTGATTGAAAACCTGAGGATTGTTTAAAGATTGCTAAATGAATTTAGAATCTATCCCAGGATGCTTAAAGAGACTTGTTTGGTGATTGAGATTGATTTTAAAATGCTTAGCTCCGGTTCATTGTAGTGCTTGTTGTGATTGATTGAATCTGCTTGCATACATGAGTTAAAACCGACTGAAAGCTAGAGCATATTGTCTTGAAGTTATCTTACATTGAGGCACTAGATTAATGACTAGTAGCTGAGTAAAGGAGCTGTCAAGAGTTGCCTAAGTGTCTTGTAATGAATCTGTAGGATCATACTAGAACTTAGAGAGCTGAGCTTGCAAAGATGTGAACTTGATTGTCTTGTTTAATCTGTTGCATTGCTTAAAGACATTGGTGTTCAAACTTGATGATGCATCAAGTGTTGACCCAATGCACTTGTGTCTGACCTTTGCTGGAGTTTGAGTGATGTTTCAGGAACATGAGAAGTGTTACTTGTCCATCACCAATCCGAGTAGAAGAGGAAGACAATGGCCATTGTTGAAGCAATGGAGAGTGGCTTGTGTGTATGGCCGGTTGAGAAGCGCAGCTAGTGATAGTGATGAGCTCCTGGTTCATGAAGACACACAAGTAAAGGTCATCACCAAAGTCTTGAGGAGACCGGTGACCTGAGGGGTACTTGAAGCTAAAGGCAAGAGGGTGGATCAGTGATTTAAGCGCAGCTGTTAGGGTGGTGTGCTCCTGGTCTTGAAGTTCATTGAGGCTCATTTCAAGCTTGAACCTAGACTCAATTCAAGCTTGTGGTGGGGATTCAAATGAGCAACCTAAAGAGCCAAAGTTCAAGACCTGTTTCCTCCTTACCATTACAAGAGAATGAAGATGAAGCTATCCGGGTTTAGGCAGTGGCAAAGCCTAAGACAAGAGAGTATTCAGAGTGCTCTTGGCTGTGTGAAGAAGACAGTTACTCTAGCAATGCGGCTTCAGGTATTGAGGTGGTTGTAGAGAGCTTATGAATCAACCAGCATTCCAAGAAGATGGCAAAGTCAGAAGTGAGTGTGTAATGGTTTGTGTTGCGGTTCAAGAAGCAATCCTTCCAAGCTTGACTTGTTCCACATGGTCAAGCTTGAGGGGGAGTGTTGAGATGCTTCTGTGATCCGAGAATGGAGTGAGAGTACTTGGTGGTTATTCAAGAAGAGAAGACATCCTGGTGAAGAAGTGTAGTGAAGAATGAAGAAGCAATCTCCAAGGCGGCTTCTAGAGTTGAGGTGATTGGAGAGAAGCTGAGGCATGTTCACATAAGTTCAAGCAAGGTGTGATCTCATGAAGAAGAAGCAACCAAGACTCAGCTTGTATCTATCAAGGAAGATCTGGTAGTCCGAGCACTTGATCACAACAAGAAGGTTGTGAGAAAAGGGGAGAGACCAAGATCTGTCTGAAGAAGAGTACAAGAAGTGTTGATGATGAGCAAGAGGAGTGGGTTCTATCTTGCATCATATGAGGGCCATGATCCAGAGTCTTTGTGTCCCTTACATTGTTGGTAAGGCACAAAGACTCACTGGCCAATCCCTAGGCCTTGAAGGCTTTACTCTTTTTCCCTCATCAAGGTTTTGTCCCAAAGGGTTTTCCTTGGTGAGGTTTTTAATGAGGAAGTTCTTCAAGGTTCCAAGCTTGACTTAGGATCAGCTAAAGTCAAGCTTGAGGGGGAGTGTTAACTTGAAGAAAAGAAATGGTGTCAAAGGAGAAGTATGGAGGAGTTTGGGTCTGGTACAAAGATAGGGCAAGTCTTATAGAGATTGTCTATCAAGAGTTATGAAGTGTCTTAAGATAGCTAGAAGTCTCTTATGGTGGTTCTAAGCAAGGGCAAAGTCTTGGAAAAACTTAGAAGAGTGTTGAGGAGCAAATGGACGAGTGTGCAAAGATAGGGCAAGGCCGGTACGGCCATGTACGGACACAAAGGATAGGGCAAGGCCGGTACGGCTTAGACTCGGCCATTTGTGAGTCTTAGGCTTGGTGCAAACTTAGGGCATCTGTGTACGGACATGGCATGATCCGTACATGCTCTAATGTTTGTGATCAACCTAACTTGAGTCTCAAGGAAGAAGAGACTCGTGTGGCTTCATGTATAAAGGAGCCATAAGGATATTCAAATCCAAGAAGGGCGCGGATGTCTTTGGCACATCCTTGGTACCGTTTGGAGATAAGGGAGACAGGCTGTGCAAGCTGTCCATGAGCTGTGTATTGACCATGTATCTGGACAGATACATGGGAACATTCAGGAGCCTAAAAGGAGCCAATAAGAGGCTGGTCTCTACTTGACCAGATTCAAATAAACCAATCAGACAGCAAAGAGAGTTTAACCAATCAGATGAAGACCAGACCAACTCTCCAATTAGATTTAGGTTTATGATTTGCATCTTGTAAGAGCTTATATGAGCTTAGTAATGGCGATTTGTAAATGTTAAGGGAGTAAGGGGGATTTCCCCTCTCCACTTCATGGAAATAAGAAGTTGTGTTCTTGAATCAGATTCTCTTTAATCTCTCCCTTTCTTAGTCTTTAATCTCCTAATCTCTCAAAGTCTTTTGTTTCTGATTTAAGTAAACACTCTCATCAATCTCTCTTTCTAAATCACCTAGAGCAAGCTCTCATCTTTCTCCATTGGAGTTTATACACACACAAACACAACTAGAGAAGAGAACTCTATAAATCTCACAGATGGAGGTTGCTAGGTCGATGATGTTTCATGCAAATGTCCCAAAACGTTTTTGGGGAGTTGCTGTACAGACTGCTTGCTATCTCATCAACCGGGTCCCAACCAAGATACTGAAGAATCTGTCTCCATTTGAGGTGCTGAATAAGAGCAAGCCTTTTATTGATCACCTAAGAGTATTTGGGTGTGTATGCTATGTCATGACTCCAGGAGAACAGAGAAACAAGCTGGAGGCAAAGAGTACTAAGGCTATGTTCATTGGATACTCTATCACTCAGAAGGGATACAAGTGCTATGATCCTGAAGCAAGGAGAGTGATGGTATCTAGAGAAGTGAAGTTTATTGAATCAAAAGGGTATTATGAAGAAAAGGAGTGGGAAAATCTGAAGGATTTGTCTCAAGCTCCATCTGATAGAGCAACAACACTGAGGGTGCTGTTGGAGAAGCTAGGGATAGGGTTATCCCAGGATCAGGAATCTGGAAGAAGAGAGTCTTCCAATCCGACTGGTGAAGCTGAAAGAGAACTTCTCTTGATCATGAGAGGGGGAATGGAACTGAATCTCATGAGCAAGTGCAAAATCAAGAAGATTCAGGCCAGCATAATCAAGAGGTGACACAGGAAGTAGAGACTGGTGCTCAGTCTAGTGGAGATGGGCAAAGAGAGTCTACTGGCTCAGATGAGAGTGGAGAGTGGGAAGGAGATCCTAATGGGTCAAATGAGAGTGGTGCTCAATCAAGTGAAGATGGGCAAGAGCCACAAGAAGAACAAGTTCAGGAGCTAAGAAGGAGCACAAGGGTGAAGAGAGATGCTTCCAACTGGGTAAACACGAGAGTGTACTACAATGCCCAGGCTGTAGAGCATCCTTCTCAAGCTATGTGTTCCTTTGCAGAGTTTCCGGACGAGCATACAGCCTTCACAGTAAGCTTGGATGAGAGCTATATTCCAAGGACATATGAAGAAGCTATGGCTTTAAAGGAGTGGAGAGATTCAGTTGCTGATGAGTCCGGAGCCATGATTAAGAATGAAACGTGGTATGAGAGTGAGCTGCCTAAAGGGAAGAAGGCAGTGACTAGTAAATGGGTGTTCACAATCAAGTTTCATCCTGATGGAAGAATAGAGAGGCGCAAGTCTAGGTTGGTGGCAAGAGGATTTACTCAGACATATGGTGAGGACTATGTTGAGACCTTTGCTCCTGTAGCTAAACTTCATACTATCAGGATTGTATTATCTTTAGCTGTGAATCTTGAGTGGGATTTGTGGCAAATGGATGTGAAGAATGCATTTCTTCAAGGAGAGTTGGAAGATGAAGTATACATGCATCCACCACCAGGTCTTGAACATCTAGTAAAGAAGGGTAATGTGTTGAGGTTGAGGAAAGCTATCTATGGTCTCAAGCAGTCTCCAAGGGCATGGTACAACAAGTTGAGTACTACACTGAATGGGAGAGGGTTCAGAAAGTCAGAATTGGATCACACTCTCTTTACCCTAACCACCTCGTCTGGTATTGTGGTGTTGCTTGTGTATGTGGATGATATCATCATCACTGGCAGTGATAAGGAAGGTATTAAGGCTACAAAGGAGTATCTCAAGGCAAGCTTTGAAATTAAAGACTTGGGGGAAATGAAGTATTTTCTTGGGATTGAGATATGCAGATCAAAGGAAGGATTGTTTATGTCCCAAAGGAAGTATGTGATTGATCTCTTGAAGGGAGCAGATGCCTATGGAGGAAAGACAGCCAAAATGCCAATGGAGGATGGTTACAAGGTTCCACGTGAGGGGGAGATTGAGGATAGCAATCCGTTCCATGATCCTAAGCAATATAGGAAGCTAGTGGGGAAGTTGATTTATCTTACCATTACTAGACCTGATGTGTGTTTTGCGGTGAATCAAGTCAGTCAACACATGCAAGTTCCTAAGGAGCACCATTGGCGGATGGTGGAAAGGATCTTGAAGTATCTGAATGGAACTACTGGTCTTGGAGTATGGATGGGATGTAACAAGAGTACTGAGGTTGTAGGCTACTGTGATGCAGATTGGGCTGGAGACCGAGCAGACAGAAGATCAACCACAGGCTATTGTACATTCATTGGTGGTAACTTGGTCACTTGGAAGAGTAAGAAGCAGAAGGTAGTGTCCTGTTCCAGTGCTGAGGCCGAGTATAGAGCAATGCTGAAGCTTACAAATGAGCTAGTGTGGATAAAAGGGATTTTGAAGCATCTGGAGATTATTCAAGCAACGCCAATGACAATGCATTGTGATAATCAAGCAGCTATCCACATTGCATCTAATTCTGTGTTCCATGAGAGAACAAAGCACATTGAGGTTGATTGTCACAAGGTGAGGCAGATGATGATTCTTGGGGTAATTCTACCTTGTTATACTCGGAGTGAGGATCAGTTAGCAGATGTGTTCACAAAGGCAGCAAGGCAAAAGACAATGGAGTCCATACACATCAGGTTAGGACTCATTGATCTCTCGCCTAAGGGCTAGTCTATACACTCTCCTGATCATGTGATCTCTACTCTTTCCTTATTAAGGTTTTGTCCCAATGGGTTTTCCTTAATGAGGTTTTAATGAGGGAGATCTCATGGTCCTTCCAAGCTTGACTTGTTCCACATGGTCAAGCTTGAGGGGGAGTGTTGAGATGAGAGAATAAAGAGTTGATATGTTGAGAGAGGAAGAGATTTGGAGCAGACAGTAACTTTGGAGTTTTACTGTGGTAACTTTAGTTTAACCACAGTAACAACTTGGGGAAGTTATCTGATGGGATAAGAAGGTAACTTAGTGAAGAGAAGAGATAAGATTCGACCAGAAAGGATAAGGAAGGATAAGGGAGCACTTTGACAGCCTGTATGATGCTGGAAAGGAGAGGATGCTTTTATACTAGTGCAAGCATGTGAGAAAGCACAGCCAAGTGATTCAAAAGGAGTTCCAGCCTGTCATTTGACTACACATGCTTATACATTTCGAATTTCCTTGTTGCTCTCTCTATTAATACTTGTAAACCTCATCAGTTATTGATTAATGGAGTTTTGAGTCTCTCTCTCTCTTGTTCTTAATCTCCAATCTCTTTAAGTCTCAGATTAAACTTAATCACTCTTTAAATCACAAAATCTAATATGAAGAAGTTATCCCACTTTCAAATCAGGTGATTCCAGTTTCCCAGTTTGGGAATAGCACAGCTTCTTCGTCGTTCCAATCAAACCAGGATGAATCACTTTGTGAAAAGCTTGATTTGGATACATAAAGTGGTGGAGAATCACCAAGAAGTTGAATAAATCTCATAGGAGTTGGCATGAAGAAGTTATCCCACTTTCAAATCAGGTGATTCCAGTTTCCCGGTTTGGGAATAGCACAGCTTCTTCGTAGTTCCAATCAAACCAGGAAGAATCACTTTGTAAGAAGCTTGATTTGGATACATAAAGTGGCGGAGAATCACGAGGAAGTTGAATAAATCTCTTAGGAGTTGGCATGAAGAAGTTATCCCACTTTCAAATCAGGTGATTCTAGTTTTCCAGTTTGGGAATAGCACAGCTTCTTCGTCGTTCCAATCAAACCAGGATGAATCATTTTGTAAGAAGCTTGATTTATACACTTTTGTGTATTAGAGTGTGTTTAAGAACAATCAGATTGTTTTGTGTAAGATTAAAGAGATTAAGAGAATAAGTAGAGAGAGAATAGAGAGAATACTCAAAACTCCATTAATTAATTTAATGTCTCAGATACAAGTTATATATGAAGAGATAAGGATAATACAAAGAGGATTTCGAAATCATAAGCATGTGAAGTCAAGGGATAGGCTGTAAAGATGCTTCACATGCTTGGACAGGCTGTAAAGGTGCTTTACCTTTCCAGCTATGACCAGACCTTATCCAAACTACTCCTTCCTTATCCAGACTTCCTCTTGGGCGTGATCCACTCTCCAAAGGGATGCAAAGTAACTTCCTAAGCTTTTAACTTAGTTACCACAGTCAAACCGAAGTTACTGTGGTAAAACTCCAAAGTTACTATCTGCCCCAATACTCTTCCTCTATCAATGTATCACCTCTTCTCAACACTCCCCCTCAAGCTTGACCATGTAGAACAAGTCAAGCTTGGAAACCATGAAGACCTCCCTCATTAAAAACCTCACCAAGGAAAACCCATTGGGATAAAACCTTGATGAGGGAAAAAGAGTGGAGACTCCATGGTTAAGGGGCTCAGCTCCTTGGAGTAAGATCAATGAGTCCAAGCCTTGATAGTATGGACTCCATTGTCTTTAATCTCGCTGCCTTAGTAAACACATCTGCAAGCTGGTCTTCACTTCTTGTATAACATGGCAGTATCACTCCTAAGATAATCATCTGCCTCACCTTATGACAATCCACCTCTATGTGCTTTGTTCTCTCATGAAACACTGAGTTGGAGGCAATGTGGATAGCTGCTTGATTGTCACAATGCATAGTCATAGGAGTAGTCTGCTCAATCTCTAGATGCTTCAAGATCCCCTTGATCCACACCAACTCGTTTGTCAGCTTCAACATGGCTCTATACTCAGCTTCAGCACTTGAACAGGAGATAACCTTCTGCTTCTTACTCTTCCAAGTTACCAAGTTCCCTCCAATGAATGTACAATACCCAGTAGTTGATCTCCTGTCCACTCTATCTCCTGCCCAATCAGCATCACAATAACCAACCACTTCTGTACTGCCATTGCAGCCCATCCAAACTCCTTGTCCAGCCGTCCCACTTAAATACCTCAGTATCCTATCAACCATCTTCCAATGATGGACCTTTGGCGCCTGCATATGTTGACTCACTTGATTCACAGCGAAGCATATATCTGGCCTAGTAATTGTCAAGTAGATCAGCTTGCCAACCATCTTCCTGTATAGCTTAGGATCCTCAAACAGCTGCTTCTCTTCAACCTCCCCCTCACGCAGAACCTTATATCCCTCCTCGAGGGGTGTCTTAGCTATCTTTCCTCCAAGCACATCAGTCTCCTTCAACATATCCATAGTATACTTCCTTTGAGACATAAACAAACCCTCCTTTGATCTGCATATCTCAATGCCCAGAAAATACTTCATCTCTCCCAAATCCTTGATGTCAAACACAGATTTGAGAAACTCCTTAGTAGCTTGAATCCCTGCCTTATCACTCCCTGTGATAATCAAATCATCCACATACACTAGAATCACAATGATCCCTGAAGGTCCTGTCAAGGTGAAGAGAGTGTGATCTAATTCAGACTTCCTAAAGCCTCTCCCATTGAGTGTTGTACTCAGCTTCCTGTACCAAGCTCTAGGTGATTGTTTCAGCCCATATATTGCCTTCTTCAATCTCAAAACATTCCCTGGCTTTACTAGATGCTCAAGACCAGGAGGAGGAAGCATGTATACCTCATCTTCTAGCTCACCTTGTAAGAAAGCATTCTTCACATCCATCTGCCACAAATCCCACTCCAAGTTTGTTGCAATGGACAACACAATCCGAACTGTATGTAGCTTAGCTACTGGTGCAAAGGTATCAATGTAATCCTCTCCATAGGTCTGTGTAAATCCTCTTGCAACCAATCTGGTCTTCTTCCTATCAATCTGTCCATTTGCTAGATACTTGATTGTGAAGATCCATCTACTAGATACAGCCCTCTTTCCCTTAGGCAGCTCACTCTCATACCATGTATCATTTTTGATCATAGCACCTGCTTCAGCTCCCACTGATTCTTTCCATTCCTTGTCTAACATAGCTTCTTCATAAGTCCTTGGTACATAACTCTCATCCAGACTAATCATAAAGGCATAATGCTCCTCTGGAAACTCAGCAAAGGAACACACGGCTTGAGAAGGATGCTCCACAGCCTGGGCATTGTAGTACACTCTCGTGTTTACCCAGTTGGAAGGATCCCTCTTTATCCTTGTGCTCCTCCTCAAAGCTTGAACCTGATCTTCAGTTTGCACACTAGCCGGCTCCACTTGCTCTTCTTCTGAACTGGCCGGTCTGAGTTGTTCTTCTACACTAGACTGAACCTCATCCACTTCTCCACTAGACTGAACCTCATCCACTTCTCCACTAGACTGAACCTCATTGTTCTCAACTTCTTGTGATGTATCTTGATCATGAAGACCTGAATCCTCTTGGTTTTGCTCTTGCTCACCAGATTCAGTTCCATTCCCCCTCTCATGATCAAGAGGAGTTGTTCTTCCAGCTCCACCACTCTGATTGGAAGACTCTCTCCTTCCGGTTTCCTGATCCTGGGATAATCCTATCCCAAGCTTCTCTAACAACACTCTCAGTATTGTTGCCTTATCAGATGGAGCTTGAGACAAATCCTTCAGATTTTCCCACTCCTTTTCTTCATAATAACCTTTTGTTTCAACAAACTTCACTTCTCTAGATACCATCACTCTCCTTGCTTCAGGATCATAGCACTTGTACCCCTTCTGAGTGATAGAGTAACCAATGAACATAGCCTTAGTACTCTTTGCCTCCAGCTTGTTTCTCTGCTCTCCTGGAACCATGACATAGCACACACACCCAAAGACACGTAGATGATCAATGACAGGTTTACTCTTGTTCAATACCTCAAATGGAGACAGATTCTTCAATATCTTGGTTGGAACCCGGTTGATGAGATAGCAAGCAGTCTGCACAGCATCACTCCAAAAGCGTTTTGGGACATTTGCATGAAACATCATTGATCTAGCAACCTCCATCAAGTGCCTGTTCTTCCTCTCAGCTACCCCATTCTGCTGTGGTGTGTAAGGGCAGCTAGTCTGATGCACAATCCCATGCTTGGCTAGATGACTCTTGAAGGCATTGCTGATGTATTCACCTCCATTATCTGATCTCAGTACCTTCACAGTAGCATTGTATTGATTAGATACATATGCTTGGAAGTTCATAAATGCTTCTAGCACCCTATCTTTAGATGGAAGCAATGTAAGCCAAGTATACTTAGACTTCTCGTCAATGAATGTCACAAAGTACTTCTGGCTATCTCTAGACAAACAAGGAGCAGTCCACACATCTGAATGAACTAGATCAAAGCAATGCTCATAAGTAGTTTCTGATGTTGGAAAAACAGTCCTACAATGCTTCCCTAATATGCATGCTTCACACTCCAAGTGACTAAATGACATATTAGGAATTATCAATTCAATAGCACGAGCATGAGGATGTCCCAATCTAGCATGCCAAGTAATACTATCAATCTTCTCATAAGTACTACTCAAACACATAGAATCAAAGGGTTTAGAGATCTTAGCCAATTGGAGCTGATATAGATTATTCTTGCTGTCTCCTCTCCCAATGACCCTTCCAGTCTTCAAATCTTGGAACTCAACATCATCTGGCCTGAATACTACTTGACAGCCAAGATCAATTGTGGCTTTCCTCACAGATAGCAAATTTGAAGCAAACTGTGGCATGTAGAAGGCATCTGAGTCTTTATCAAATAGCTTGAGCTTTCCAACTCCTTCTATTGGAATCCTATCACCATTAGCTATCATCACACCCCCAGTGGCTTTCTTTACATCACTCATTAAGCTTCTATCACTAATCATGTGATGACTTGCTCCAGAATCAACAATGATGGGTTTGTTGGATGTGGATGCTTTGGCAGGAGCACCTTGTCTCCGGGTCGTAGCCAAAGCATACACATACTTGACAAACTCATCCCATTCCTCCTTTGTGACACGCTCATCTGCTCCTTTGGTCTCTAGCTTCCTCATAACCCCACTGCTCTCTACAGATTCTCCCATGTAAGCTGAGTAGAAACACTCTCCTACTTGCATACTCTCCTTGATACCCTTCCTCCATAATCTGCTCATCATGACCCACATCTTAGAAAGTTTTCTCAACTTTCCCTTCTTGCAGCTTGTACCTCTCTTCCATCTACCTGGCTTCTTGTTTATCTCCCACACATCACAAATGTGTTCAACCAACTCACATATCTCTCCCATAAGAAAGCTAAAGATCACATCTTGCTTCCTCCTTCCTGTATGAGTTTTCACCATACCCAACTCTGATTCTACTTCTCTCAGCCTCCCCACAAGCTGATACAACTCGTCCTTCCTTTGTCTTAGACTATAGATCACGCCCTTGGCTTCATGACCCTCCAACCTTGCTGTCTGACCTTCTTCAGCAGCTACCTCCTTTAAAGGTTCTACCTTTACTTGAATCTCCTTCAAACTTGCTGTCTGATCTTTCTCAGCAGCTCTCACCTTTAAAGGCTCTTCCTTTACATGATTACTCCAAATCCCACAGCTTTCCAAAGCTGTCTCTACCCAATCTGACCAGATCCACTTGTTTTCTCTCCCTTTCTTCACTTGATAACTTGATCTTGTCTTCATCTCTCTGCTCACGTTTGACTCCATCAGATGTCCTCAATAAAACCCAGCAAATGAAGAACAGAGCTCAAAACCACCAAGAACACTCAAGAACATCAAGAACAGCTCAAGAACACAAAACCAGATTTTTTAAGAACATGAATAACACACTTCCACCCTTTTAGTAACCTGGCTCTGATACCATATACACTTTTGTGTATTAGAGTGTGTTTAAGAACAATCAGATTGTTTTGTGTAAGATTAAAGAGATTAAGAGAATAAGTAGAGAGAGAATAGAGAGAATACTCAAAACTCCATTAATTAATTTAATGTCTCAGATACAAGTTATATATGAAGAGATAAGGATAATACAAAGAGGATTTCGAAATCATAAGCATGTGAAGTCAAGGGATAGGCTGTAAAGATGCTTCACATGCTTGGACAGGCTGTAAAGGTGCTTTACCTTTCCAGCTATGACCAGACCTTATCCAAACTACTCCTTCCTTATCCAGACTTCCTCTTGGGCGTGATCCACTCTCCAAAGGGATGCAAAGTAACTTCCTAAGCTTTTAACTTAGTTACCACAGTCAAACCGAAGTTACTGTGGTAAAACTCCAAAGTTACTATCTGCCCCAATACTCTTCCTCTATCAATGTATCACCTCTTCTCAACATGATTTGGATACATAAAGTGGTGGAGAATCAACAGGAAGTTTAATAAATCTCATAGGAGTTGGCATGAAGAAGTTATCCCACTTTCAAATCAGGTGATTCCAGTTTCCCAGTTTGGGAATAGCACAGCTTCTTCGTCGTTCTAATCAAACCAGGATGAATCACTTTGTAAGAAGCTTGATTTGGATACATAAAGTGGTGGAGAATCACCAGGAAGTTGAATAAATCTCATAGGAGTTGGCATGAAGAAGTTATCCCACTTTCAAATCAGGTGATTCCAGTTTCCCAGTTTGGGAATAGCACAGCTTCTTCGTCGTTTTAATCAAACCAGGATGAATAACTTTGTAAGAAGCTTGATTTGGATACATAAAGTGGTGGAGAATCACCAGGAAGTTGAATAAATCTCATAGGAGTTGGCATGAAGAAGTTATCCCACTTTCAAATCAGGTGATTCCAGTTTCCCAGTTTGGGAATAGCACAGCTTCTTCGTCGTTCCAATCAAACCAGGATGAATCATTTTGTAAGAAGCTTGATTTGGATACATAAAGTGGTGGAGAATCACCAGGAAGTTGAATAAATCTCATAGGAGTTGGCATGAAGAAGTTATCCCACTTTCAAATCAGGTGATTCCAGTTTCCCAGTTTGGGAATAGCACAGCTTCTTCGTCGTTCCAATCAAACCAGGATGAATCACTTTGTGAAAAGCTTGATTTGGATACATAAAGTGGTGGAGAATCACCAGGAAGTTGAATAAATCTCATAGGAGTTGGCATGAAGAAGTTATCCCACTTTCAAATCAGGTGATTCCAGTTTCCCAGTTTGGGAATAGCACAGCTTCTTCGTCGTTCCAATCAAACCAGGAAGAATCACTTTGTAAGAAGCTTGATTTGGATACATAAAGTGGTGGAGAATCACCAGGAAGTTGAATAAATCTCATAGGAGTTGGGATGAAGAAGTTATCCCACTTTCAAATCAGGTGATTCCAGTTTCCCAGTTTGGGAATAGTACAGCTTCTTCGTCGTTCCAATCAAACCAGGATGAATCATTTTGTAAGAAGCTTGATTTGGATACATAAAGTGGGGGAGAAACAACAGGAAGTTGAATAAATCTCATAGGAGTTGGCATGAAGAAGTTATCCCACTTTCAAATCAGGTGATTCCAGTTTCCCAGTTTGGGAATAGCACAGTTTCTTCGTTGTTCCAATCAAACCAGGATGAATCACTTTGTAAGAAGCTTGATTTGGATACATAAAGTGGTGGAGAATCACCAGGAAGTTGAATAAATCTCATAGGAGTTGGCATGAAGAAGTTATCCCACTTTCAAATCAGGTGATTCCAGTTTCCCAGTTTGGGAATAGCACAACTTCTTCGTTGTTTTAATCAAACCAGGGTGAATAACTTTGTAAGAAGATTGATTTGGATACATAAAGTGGTGGAGAATCACCAGGAAGTTGAATAAATCTCATAGGAGTTGGCATCAAAAAGTTATCCCACTTTCAAATCAGGTGATTCCAGTTTCCCAGTTTGGGAATAGCACAGCTTCTTCGTCGTTCCAATCAAACCAGGATGAATCACTTTGTAAGAAGCTTGATTTGGATACATAAAGTTGTGGAGAATCACCAGGAAGTTGAAATGGGATAACTTCTTCTTGCCAACTCCTATGAGATTTATTCAACTTCCTGGTGATTCTCCAGAACTTTATGTATCCAAATCAAGCTTCTTACAATGTGATTCATCCTGGTTTGATTGGAACGACGAAGAAGCTGTGCTATTCCCAAACTGGGAAACTGGAATCACCTGATTTGAAAGTGGGATAACGTCTTCATGCCAACTCCTATGAGATTTATTCAAATCTCATAGGAGTTGGCATGAAGACGTTATCCCACTTTCAAATCAGGTGATTCCAGTTTCCCAGTTTGGGAATAGCACAGCTTTTTCGTCGTTCCAATCAATCCAGGATGAATCACTTTGTGAGAAGCTTGATTTGGATACATAAAGTGGTGGAGAATCACCAAGAAGTTGAATAAATCTCATAGGAGTTGGCATGAAGATGTTATCCCACTTTCAAATCAGGTGATTCCAGTTTCCCAGTTTGGGAATAGCACAGCTTCTTCGTCGTTCCAATCAAACCAGGATGAATCACTTTGTGAGAAGCTTGATTTGGATACATAAAGTGGTGGAGAATCACCAGGAAGTTGAATAAATCTCATTGGAGTTGGCAGGAAGAAGTTATCCCACTTTCAAATCAGGTGATTCCAGTTTCCCAGTTTGGGAATAGCACAGCTTCTTCGTCATTCCAATTAAACCAGGATGAATCACTTTGTAAGAAGCTTATTTGGATACATAAAGTGGTGGAGAATCACCAGGAAGTTGAATAAATCTCATAGGAGTTGGCATGAAGAAGTTATCCCACTTTCAAATCAGGTGATTCCAGTTTTCCAGTTTGGGAATAGCACAGCTTCTTCGTCGTTCCAATCAAACCAGGAAGAATCTCTTTGTAAGAAGCTTGATTTGGATACATAAAGTTGTGGAGAATCACCAGGAAGTTGAATAAATCTCATAGGAGTTGGCAAGAAAAAGTTATCCCACTTTCAAATCAGGTGATTCCAGTTTCCCAGTTTGGGAATAGCACAGCTTCTTCGTCGTTCCAATCAAACCAGGATGAATCACTTGGTGAGAAGCTTGATTTCGATACTTAAAGTGGTGTAGAATCACCAGGAAGTTGAATAAATCTCATAGGAGTTGGCAGGAAAAAGTTATCCCACTTTCAAATCTGGTGATTCCAGTTTCCCAGTTTGTTGAAGCTTACATGATCTGAGAGTACTTGGTGGTTATTCAAGAAGAGGAACAGATCAGTTATGAATCATAATGAAGGATGAAGAAGCAATCACCAATGCGACCTCTAGAGTGAGGTGATTGGTACTACAGTCTGAAGCATCCTGTCATGAAGGTTTCAGTAACATGGTGGTGACTCATGAAGAAGAAGCAGCCAAGACTCAGCTTGTATCTATCAAGGAAGATCTGGTAGTCCGAGCACTTGATCACAACAAGAAGGTTGTGAGAAAGGGGGAGAGACCAAGATCTGTCTCTTGTTTCTGATTTAAGTAAACACCTCATCCTGCCAAAGTCTCTTGTGTTTACTTAAATCAGAAACAAGAGACTTTGAGAGATTAAGAGTATAAGAAAGGGAGAGTTTAAAGGGAATCTGATTCAAGAACACATTTCATTATGAAGTGGAGAGGGGAAATCCCCCAAACTCCCTTAAGGCTCAAATCGCCTCTTACAAGCTTATTTATAAGCTTAATAGGTTTGCACAATCTGAAACCTAAATCTAATGGATAATATTAACTTGAGAGAATGGATGGTGTAGATGAGAGCTTGGTATTGCAATCTGTGTGATGTCTTGTGATTGGCTGAGGGCTGATGATATCTGATTGGCTGATTCAAACTGGTCAAAGGGAAGGCTGTTCTCCCATTGGCTCCTTATAGGCTCCCATGTATCAAGCCTTCATTCAGACCATGTTCATGGTCGTGCCCCCCCTTTGGCTTTACAGCCAAGGCCAGCCTGTCCATCCTCCAAAGTAACCAATCAGCTCCATCTTTGCTCTCATTGGCCGCTTGCCTCCACAAAGGATCTTCTTGATTTCCTTTTGATGCTTCACGACCAGACTTCTTTTTATTAGCCCTAAGTATGCACAAAGTCTCCCGGACATGTTCTGATCACGCCCTAAGTTTGCACATCTTGTCCCGGACTTTGCACCACCTCAAAACATCTCAAATGGCCAAGTTGTGTATCCTCGGGTTGTCTCGGTCCGTACGGATCCGTACAGGTCCGTACCATCCGTACTGCCTCGCCCTAAGTATGCACACTTGCCCATTTGCTCCCAAACACTCATCTAAGTCCCTCCTGGACTTGGCCCTATCTTTGCACAGCCATATGAGCACTTCTGGACACCTTTAACCACTCCTAAAGTCTTCATAGATAATCTCCGGAGGTCTTGCCCTATTCTTGCTCAAGACTCAATCTCAACTCAACACTTCACCACTCCATTTCTTTTCTTCAAGTCAACACTCCCCCTCAAGCTTGACTCTAGCTGATCCTAAGTCAAGCTTGGAACCTTGAAGAACTTCCTCATTAAAAACCTCACCAAGGAAAACCCTTTGGGACAAAACCTTGATGAGGGAAAAAGAGTAAAGCCTCCAAGGCCTAGGGATTGGCCAGTGAGTCTTTGTGCCTTACCAGCAATGTAAGGGACACAAAGACTCTGGATCATGGCCCTCATTTGATGCAAGATAGAACCCACTCCTCTTGCTCATCATCAACACTTCTTGTACTCTTCTTTAGACAGATCTTGGTCTCTCCCCCTTTCTCACAACCTTCTTGTTGTGATCAAGTGCTCGGACTACCAGATCTTCCTTGATAGATACAAGCTGAGTCTTGGCTGCTTCTTCTTCATGAGTCACCACCATGTTACTGAAACCTTCATGACAGGATGCTTCAGACTGTGGTACCAATCACCTCACTCTAGAGGTCGCATTGGTGATTGCTTCTTCATCCTTCATTATGATTCATAACTGATCTGTTCCTCTTCTTGAATAACCACCAAGTACTCTCAGATCATGTAAGCTTCAACAAACTGGGAAACTGGAATCACCAGATTTGAAAGTGGGATAACTTTTTCCTGCCAACTCCTATGAGATTTATTCAACTTCCTGGTGATTCTACACCACTTTAAGTATCGAAATCAAGCTTCTCACCAAGTGATTCATCCTGGTTTGATTGGAACGACGAAGAAGCTGTGCTATTCCCAAACTGGGAAACTGGAATCACCTGATTTGTAAGAAGTTTTATTTGGATACATAAAGTGGTGGAGAATCACCAGGAAGTTGAATAAATCTCATAGGAGTTGGCATGAAGAAGTTATTCCACTTTCAAATCAGGTGATTCCAGTTTTCCAGTTTGGGAATAGCACAGCTTCTTCGTCGTTCCAATCAAACCAGGAAGAATCTCTTTGTAAGAAGCTTGATTTGGATACATAAAGTGGTGGAGAATCACCAGGAAGTTGAATAAATCTCATAGGAGTTGGCATGAAGTAGTTATCCCACTTTCAAATCAGGTGATTCCAGTTTCCCAGTTTGGGAATAGCACAGCTTGTTCGTCGTTCCAATCAAACCAGGATGAATCACTTGGTGAGAAGCTTGATTTGGATACTAAAAGTGGTGTAGAATCACCAGGAAGTTGAATAAATCTCGTAGGAGTGGGGATGAAGACGTTATCCCACTTTCAAATAAGGTGATTCCAGTTTTCCAGTTTGGGAATAGGACAGCTTTTTCTGTTGAGATGAAGACCAAGAAGTGAAGAGATGAAGCTTTGGGGATGAATGAAGTGAGACAGTAACTTTGGAGTTTTTACCACAGTAACTTTGGAGTTTCACCATTTCTGGATAAAGGTAACTAAGTTAGAGCTTGGGAAGTTACCTTACATCCATTTGGAGAGTAAAAACGTCCAAGGGTACTTGGAGAGGATAAGGAGCACATGGACAGGTTGTCTTGAGCTGGAAAGGGGAAAATGCTTTATTACTATAGCAAGCATGTGAGGAAACACAGCCAAGCATTTTCAAAAGGAGTTCCAGCCTGTCCATTGACTCCACATGCTTATGGATTTCGAAATACACTTTATCAGCCTTATCTCTTCATATATATCTTGTATCTGAATCATTAAATCAATTAATAGAGTTTTGAGTCTCTCTCTCTCTAGAATCTCTCTATTCTCTCTAATCTTTACTCTAATCTTCTCTGATTATTATTAAACACACTCTAAAACACAAAAGTGTTTATGGTATCAGAGCCAGGTTGCTCAAAAGGGGGTGAGTGTGTGATTTATTTTTCGCAAATCTGGGTTCTTTCTTGAGTGTTCTTAGTGTTCTTGGTGTTCTTGAGTGTTCTTGGTGAGTCTGGGTTATGTTCTTCAGTCACTAGGCTCGTTTGGATCTTTCTGATGGAAACAAACAACCTAGTCATGGAGATGAAGCACAGATCTAGTATTCCATTGAAGCTTGAAGAGGAAACTGGTGGAAGTTGGTCAAGATGGGCAAAGGCAGTGTTGAGGAGCTGTGTGTTGTGGAGTATGATTTTAGAGAATAAGAAAGGTATTGAGAAGTCTAAGAGAGATTCAAGAGAGATTAGAGTGTTTAAGAGAAAGTGTATGAGATTATCATGATGAACTAGAGAGAGATACTCATAAACTCGTGGTTTTTATTAATCAAGACAGAGTTTACAATATATAGGATCAGATACAAGGGTTTCAGAGAGACTAAGCATGTGAGGTCAAGGATAAGGTTGCTTTAATTCAAACTTGATCCAATGGGAGCTGTCACACGTTTTTGGCATCTTGGACCAGGTTCCTTTTGCCTTTACAGCCTGTTCCAGCCTGTGTGGATAAGGCTCAGTCACTCTATCCATCCAAACGGTCATCTCCCCTAAGGTAAAACTCCTTTGGCCGTTTACTTCTTTCACGCGGTAACTTCTCCTCTTGGTCGAGTGGTGGATTGATCCGGACCGTACGGATGGTACGGCCTGTACGGCCTTGTACGGTCTGATCACTCCCAAGCTTTCCTTCTCTTTGCCTTCACATTATCTCATTCCCAACTCCTTAAGCTATCTTCTCATATATTGTTCAACTCATTTCAACACTCCCCCTCAAGCTTAACTTAGTAACTTAGTTAAGCTTGGAACAACCATGAGATCTTCCTCATTAAAAACCTCACCAAAGAAAACCCATTGGGACAAAACTTTGATGAGGGAAAAAGAGTGAAGAGCTCATGGCTAAGGGGATCAGCTCCGTGGTGTAAGATCTATGAGTCCCAATCTGATGTGAATGGACTCCATAGTCTTTTGTCTTGCTGCCTTGGTGAACACATCCGCAAGTTGATCCTCACTCCTCGTATAGCATGGCAGGATTACTCCCAAGACAATCATCTGCCTCACCTTGTGACAATCAACTTCAATGTGCTTGGTTCTCTCATGGAAGACTGAGTTGGTTGCAATGTGTATAGCCGCTTGATTATCACAGTGCATAGTCATTGGAGTCACTTGCTCTATCTCCAAATGCTTCAAGATCCCTTTAATCCATACCAACTCATTTGTAAGCTTCAGCATTGCTCTATACTCAGCTTCAGCACTTGAACACGATACCACCTTCTGCTTCTTGCTCTTCCAAGTCACCAAGTTGCCTCCAATGAATGTACAATAGCCGGTGGTTGATCTTCTGTCTGCTCTATCTCCAGCCCAATCAGCGTCACAATATCCCACCACTTCAGTACTCTTGTTGCATCCCATCCATACTCCAAGGCTTGATGTCCCGTTCAGATACAAGAGAAGTCTCTCCACCATGCGCCAGTGATGTTCCTTTGGGACTTGCATATGCTGGCTCACTTGATTCACAGCAAAGCATATGTCTGGTCTTGTGATAGTGAGATAGATGAGCTTCCCTACCAGCTTCCTGTATAGCTTTGGATCATGAAAGGCCTTGCTATCTTCAACCTCCCCCTCACGTGGAATCTTGTATCCATCTTCAAGGGGCATCTTTGCTGTCTTATCTCCTTGTATACCTGCATCTTTCAAAAGATCAAGTGTATACTTCCTTTGGGAAATGAACAATCCTTCCTTAGATCTACACAACTCAATTCCAAGGAAGTATTTCATTTCTCCTAAGTCTTTGATTTCAAATACAGATTTCAAAAACTCCTTTGTGGCTTTTATACCAGCCTTATCACTACCTGTTATTATAATGTCATCAACATATACAAGTAGGCAAATGATACCTGAGGGTGTAGTGAGAGTGAATAGAGTGTGATCTAGTTCAGACTTCTTGAACCCCCGTCCGTTTAAGGTAGTGCTCAATTTGTTGTACCATGCTCTAGGAGATTGCTTCAATCCATAGATAGCCTTCTTGAGTCTCAATACATTTCCAGGTTTCACAAGATGCTCTAGGCCTGGTGGTGGATGCATATATACTTCATCCTCTAGCTCTCCTTGAAGAAAGGCATTCTTCACATCCATCTGCCAAAGCTCCCACTCAAGGTTCACAGCAAGAGACAATACAATCCTTATAGTATGTAGCTTGGCAACAGGAGCAAAGGTATCAATGTAGTCTTCCCCATATGTTTGAGTGTATCCTCTAGCCACCAATCTTGTCTTCTTCCTCTCAATGGTTCCATCAGGTAGATACTTGATAGTGAATATCCACTTGCTTGTTACAGCCTTCTTCCCTTTTGGCAACTCACTTTCAAACCAAGTATCATTCTTTATCATAGCATTAGCTTCATCACCCACTGATTCTTTCCAATCTTCATGTAGCATTGCTTCTTCATATGATCTTGGTACACTACTTCCATCTAAGCTTGTAATGAAAGCGCAATGTTCCTTTGGGTAACTAGCAAAAGAACACACAGCCTGAGAGGGATGCTTCACAGCCTGAGCATTGTAGTACACTCTCGTGTTTACCCAGTTGGAAACATCCTTCTTCAACCGTGTGCTTCTCCTTAATGGAACTGGTTCCACCTCCACCACCGTAGGCTGAACTGCTTCCCCTTCTACTTCATCTGGTTCCACTTCTTGAATGACTTCTTCCTCGCTTTGTATCACACCTTGACCATGACTATCTGAGTCTTGATCTTCATGATCTTCAGGCTCAGTCTCATTTCCCCCTTCATGATCATGGTGTGATGGTTCTTCAGCTTCATTCTCCTTGGTTGGTTGCTGATCCTGGGACATGTTGATTCCAAGTCCTTCTAGTACACGCCTAAGACTTGTAGCTCTATCAGATGGTTGAGACAAATCTTCAAGATCTTCCCACTTTCTATCTCCATAAAAGCTCTTATCCTCCAAGAACTTAACATCTCTAGACACAAGAACTCTCCTGGCTTCTGAATCATAGCATTTATATCCCTTTTGTGATGTTGAGTAGCCAATGAACATGGCTCTTGTGCTCTTTGCTTCTAGCTTATTCCTTAGCTCCCTGGGTACGAGTACAAAGCACACACATCCAAAGACTCTTAAGTGATCCAGCACAGGTTTGTTTCTGTTTAGAACTTCATAAGGTGCCTGATCCTCCAAGATCTTGGTTGGTATCCTATTGATCAGATAACAAGCCGAGATCACAGCATCACTCCAGAATCTTTTAGGCACACTTGTGTGAAACATCATAGACCTTGCCACCTCCATTAGGTGTCTATTCTTTCTCTCGGCTACACCATTCTGTTGAGGAGTGTATGGACAACTTGTCTGATGTAGAATCCCATGGTGAGCTAGATGACTCTTGAAAGCATTACCAGTATATTCTCCACCATTATCAGACCTGAAAATCTTAATCTTGGCATTATACTGGTTAGATATATAAGCTTGGAAGTTTTTAAATGCATCAAGAACCCTATCCTTTGTTTTAATGAGTGTTATCCAGGTGTACTTAGATTTTTCATCTATAAATGTGACAAAGTACTTGTAATTATCTCTAGATAAGCAGGGAGCAGTCCATACATCAGAGTGAACAAGATCAAAACACTTATCATAGATAGTAGTAGATCTTTTAAACACAGTCTTACAATGTTTTCCCAAAATACAAGCCTCACAATCATTATTTTTAAACATGACACCTGGTAACATTAAGCTTAAGGCTCTAACATGTGGATGTCCTAGCCTAGAATGCCATAATGCACCTTTACTTAAAACAGAACTCAGCAAACAACTAGAAATGGGATTAATATCTTCAAGTACATAAAGATCTCCCTTGGTTACTCCTTGTCCAATCAACTTATTGCTCTCAATATCCTGAAATGTCACATTGTTAGGACTAAAGATAACATTGCATTGTAGATCATTGGTACATCTTTTAACAGATAAGAGATTAGAAGTGAAATCAGGCATGTAAAATGCTTTAGAGTTCTTATCAAATAGCTTTAAGTCTCCTACACCTTTAATGGGAATTCTATCTCCATTTGCAATCATTACATGTCCATGAGCAGGTTCTATGTTTTTAATCAAGCTATCATCACTGATCATGTGATGAGATGCACCAGAGTCAACAATCAATGGTTTTATGCCTCTAGCTAGATGAGTTCTAGGTGATTCATTTCTCAGTTTTAATTCCTCAATGATATCTATCAACCTATTCTCATTCCTAGGCATCATATGAGCAGTGTAAGAATAACCAAGAGTGTTTCCGAATGTACCAGACTCCTTAAGAGCTTTGATGAGGGCATCAATGTCAGATTTGCGAATCACTTCATGCTCCAAACTCTTTGCGGCCGTGTAGTGAGTTGCCATTGCCTTTCCTGCGCTTTCACCCACTTGTGCACTTGAGCCTGCTCCTGATGGACCGGACTCACTTGCTTCAGTAGACAGGTTAGCTCTGGCTTCTCGGTCTTTGTTGAATTTGGCCGGCTTGAGATGGGGGTGAAGGATCCAGCACTGGCTCCTCTTGTGTCCCAACTTCTTGCAGTGATCACAATTGCCTCCAAACCTCCTCTCATCACCATACTTCCTCTCATCAGTCTTGTATGCTGCACGGTTAGCTTGTGCTCCTTCCTCAGCCTTGTTGGCTAGAGCTAAGTCTCCCTTGCTTCCAAAGAGACCAAGTGACCCTTCCTCCTTCTGAAGTTGCGCACACACTTCCTCCATAGATGGGAGATTTGGCATCCTCAACATGTGCTTGATCACATCGTTGAATGGAGGATCCAACGTCAACAGCAAACCAAACACCTGATCCTGCTCCCTCCTCTCCGTGAGTAGCTCTTGATCATTAGTGCTTGGCCTCAACGATTCAAGCTCAGACCACAAGGATCTATACTTGCCCAAATGCTTGGTGAACTCCTCTCCATCTTGTACCAGTGTGTTGATAGCTTTCTTGATCTCATACACACGGCTCAGATTGGTAACGTTCCCAAAAGTCTTTTGGAGTACCTCCCACAGGTGTTTTGGAGTCTCGCAGTAGCTGTAGGCTTCCAAGAGATGTTCTTCAAGTGATCCTTGCAGCACAGATAGCACCATCAAGTCATCTTGAATCCACTTCTTTCCATCAGCAACCGCGAGCTCTCTTCCACCTTCTTCCTCACTGGCCACTGGTGCTGGGGCTCCATCTGTGATGTGATCCCATAACCCTAGCCTCCCAATGGCTGTCTTCACAAGCCTAGACCACAACTGGTAGTTTCCCCCACCCTTGAGTGAAATCGGAACCGAATAACCTTGTTTCCTCCCATCTTGATTTGCTTGAACTTTGTTTAGAATCTCACAAGAAAGAACGTTTATCTGAAGCTGAAGAACACAAGATCTCAATACCACAGCCAACCTGGCTCTGATACCATATGATTTTAGAGAATAAGAAAGGTATTGAGAAGTCTAAGAGAGATTCAAGAGAGATTAGAGTGTTTAAGAGAAAGTGTATGAGATTATCATGATGAACTAGAGAGAGATACTCATAAACTCGTGTTTTTATTAATCAAGACAGAGTTTACAATATATAGGATCAGATACAAGGGTTTCAGAGAGACTAAGCATGTGAGGTCAAGGATAAGGTTGCTTTAATTCAAACTTGATCCAATGGGAGCTGTCACACGTTTTTGGCATCTTGGACCAGGTTCCTTTTGCCTTTACAGCCTGTTCCAGCCTGTGTGGATAAGGCTCAGTCACTCTATCCATCCAAACGGTCATCTCCCCTAAGGTAAAACTCCTTTGGCCGTTTACTTCTTTCACGCGGTAACTTCTCCTCTTGGTCGAGTGGTGGATTGATCCGGACCGTACGGATGGTACGGCCGGTACGGCCTTGTACGGTCTGATCACTCCCAAGCTTTCCTTCTCTTTGCCTTCACATTATCTCATTCCCAACTCCTTAAGCTATCTTCTCATATATTGTTCAACTCATTTCAACAGTAACACGAGAGTGTACTACAATGCCCAGGCTGTGGAACATCCCTCTCAAGCTGTGTGTTCCTTTGCTCATTATCCAGAAGAACATTGTGCCTTTATGGTAAGCTTAGATGAGAGCCATGTACCAAAGTCATATGAGGAAGCCATGAAGGACAAGGAGTGGAGGGAATCAGTGAAAGCTGAATCCAATGCAATGATCAAGAATGACACTTGGTATGAGAGTGAGTTACCTAAAGGAAAGAGAGCAGTGTCTAGTATATGGATCTTTACAATCAAGTACCAAGCAAATGGACAGATTGATAGAAAGAAGACTCGTTTGGTTGCAAGAGGATTCACTCAAACATATGGAGAGGATTATAAAGACACATTTGCGCCAGTTGCTAAGCTACATACCATCAGGATTGTCCTATCACTTGCGGTGAATCTTGAGTGGGGCTTGTGGCAAATGGATGTAAAGAATGCATTCCTACAAGGAGAACTAGAAGATGAAGTGTATATGTTACCTCCTCCTGGTCTAGAGCACTTGGTGAAGAAAGGGAATGTTCTTAGACTAAAGAAAGCTATCTATGGTCTAAAACAATCACCACGGCATGGTACAACAAGTTGAGCACAACTCTGAATGGAAGAGGCTTTAGGAAGTCAGAGCTTGATCATACTCTCTTTACACTCAACCACCTTCAGGTATTGTCGCTCTACTTGTGTATGTAGATGACATCATTATAACAGGTAGTGATAAAGAAGAGATACAAGCCACTAAAGACTTTCTTAAATCTGTTTTTGAGATTAAAGACTTGGGAGAGATGAAATACTTCCTTGGGATTGAGATATGTAGATCCAAGGAAGGTTTGTTTCTATCCCAAAGAAAGTATACACTTGATCTGTTGAAAGATGCAGGTAAGCTTGATGGAAAGACGGCCAAGACTCCTTTGGAAGATGGATACAAGGTTCCACGTGAGGGGGAGATTGAAGACAGTCCACCATTCAAGGATGCAAAGCTTTATAGAAACTAGTGGGTAAGCTCATATACCTAACCATCACACGTCCTGATATTTGTTTTGCTGTGAACCAGGTGAGTCAGCATATGCAAGTTCCAAAAGAACATCATTGGGGAATGGTGAACCGATCTTGATGTATCTTAATGGCTCAGCGGATCAAGGAGTGTGGATGGGGTGTAATGGGAGTACAGAAGTTGTAGGCTACTGTGATGCAGATTGGGCAGGAGATAGAGCAGATAGAAGTCCACAACCGCTACTGCATAGAAGGTCCACAACCGGCTACTGCACATTCATTGGAGGGAACTTAGTAACTTGGAAGAGTAAGAGCAGAAGGTGGTCTCATGCTCAAGTGCTGAAGCTGAATACCGAGCCATGCTGAAGCTGACTAATGAGCTTGTATGGATCAAGGGATACTGAAGCACTTGGAGATTATTCAATCCACTCCAATGACCATGCATTGTGACAACCAGGCTGCTATACACATTGCCACCAACTCAGTCTTCCATGAGAGAACCAAGCACATTGAAGTAGATTGTCACAAGGTGAGGCAAATGATTCTTCTTGGAGTCATCTTACCATGTTACACGAGAAGTGAAGATCAGCTAGCAGATGTGTTCACAAAGGCAGCAAGACAGAAGACAATAGAGTCCATTCATAGCCGGCTAGGACTCATTGATCTCACGAGAAGGAGCTAAGCCCCTTGGCTATGAGGTCTTTACTCTTTTTCCCTACCAAAGTTTTGTCCCAATGGGTTTCTTTGGTGAGGTTTTTAATGAGGAAGATCTCATGGCTATCCAAGCTTAGACTTTCACAAAGCTAAGCTTGAGGGGGAGTGTTGAGATGAGTCAAGTATATGTGGAGCAAGTGAGGAGTTGAGACTAAGGAGATGAGTTGAAGCTTGGAAAGTTTGGGTAAGGTCCGTACTGTCCGTACATGACCGTACCATCCGTACACATGGAGATGGGTAAAACCTTGACAAGAGTAAAGAAGTTACTTGGGTAACTTATGGGAAGGGAAGGAACTTACCTGGATGGATCAGACCGTTGAGGGATAAGGAAGAGCGCGCCTTGACAGGCTGGAACAGCTGGAAAGGCAAGAGCATCTCGGTCCAAGATGCTAGATGCTCCGCGCATGTGGAGAAGCTAATTGGCTAGTTCAAATGAGCTTATCCTTCTACATTGACCTCACATGCTTCAGTCTTCTCTGATTTCGAAAACCCTTGTATGCTCACACTATATATTGTAACTCATGTGTTAATGAAAGATTAGACGTTCTTGACACTAAAACATCTCTTAGACTCAAAGGCTCTCAATCATGATCATACACTAAACTCTTAGCTAAACTCGTCCTAAATAACCTCTAGACTCTTTCTAATCTCTTTCTTTCCTTATATCAACTCAGATTCTCTAAAACTTATACTTTTGAATGAACGGACAGGAGGGCACCACGCTCTGGCTTTACAGCCTGTCCCAGAGCTGGATGGATAAGCGCGTCCCAACCTTATCCATAAACGGTCTGATCCGTTCCAAACCTTCCGTGTAATGAAGGCACTGCTCGTCCATCTTCCTTCTCTTTCACGTTCCCTCAGATGTACGGTCATGCCCTATCGTACACACCATGCCCTAACTTGCACAACCTTTAACTGACTTTAAAGGTCATTCAAGCTCTCATGGTCGAGGTGATCCGTACCGTCCGTACTTAGGCCGTACCGTTCTTCCCTTTCACATTACTTGCCCAACTCCTCTTTCTTTCACATAATGCTTCCTCATCTCACAGTAAGAGAACTACCATTGTCCTTGAGAGCCTGATGAGGGCATCAATGTCAGAACGTCTGATCATCTCATGCTCCATACTGCTCTTCCCGGCGTGTGCTGAGATGCCATAGCCTTGACATCACTCTCCCTCAGCTCTCACACCAGCACCATTGCTTCCC
>NW_026015644.1:0-3027 GCF_020379485.1 Brassica napus
ACCGTTGCTTTCACAGTAGGTTCATCCCCATACGTCTCTTCTTTAACCTTCAGCTTGAAGATGTATTTGGTAAAAGCAACCTTACGGATGATATCTTCAAACTTCTCCTCATCATTGTGCTCATGCTTCACATAATACAATCTTTAGCAGGCATTCCCCATTATCTCCTCACCCAGCCTCTTGAAACGCTGTGACCCAATCGACCTGTATGGTCCTGCAACTGGAGCTGCAGTATTACCTGTAGTCACACTCATCCACGCACTTATCACACTTCTCGCACCGCCACGTCCCGTCTCCGTTGTCAGTCACCTTTTTGTTGCACTGACGATCACCGTTCATGAGAGGAAACCGTGTAGTAGAAGTTGTCCACCTTCATGTATAATATAGTGGCGTTGACTGTGATCCAGTCAGGCTTCTCCGAGGTCCCTAGCTTCTCGTCCTTGATTTGAGAGATTGTTTTGCGGACATCTACTCTGCCGCCACCGGTGAACTCTCTCGATATGGAGATGCAAGGAGCGCTCCTTCCTTCTCTAGCAAACCATTCCTTAAGCTTCTGAGCTCATCAGCGAGGTCTGGCTCAACGAAGAGCTGGCTTGACCCAATGGTGCTCACCGCCTTACCATTAAACTCGCTGACCCCCCCGCCTTAACTGCAAGAACAGGAAACTCACCAGAGTCGCAGAGACTCTGCAGCTTCTGTCCCTCTGCGTTGCAGAAGCTACCCCACATGGTTACCTCAACGCTCCGACCAGACATGTCCTTCAGCTGAAGAGATCTCTTCTGCGTCTCGGTACCCTTTTCTCTTCATTATTGTTCCAGTGGGGCTGATGGACGAGACAACGCCAATCACATCGATGATGCTGTTAGTCTCCATGCTCTCGATATCACCTATAGAACGGAAGTTGTATGATTCTGAGGGATGGCAGCGTCCTCCTCGTGGCATTGCTGTACCGTTGACACGTTGTTCCAGCGAGATTTCGTAGTCCGTTAGGGAGATGGTTGAACTTCCTCTGAGCGGGACGGAGGTTCCCCCTTGAGATTAGGTAAAGGTGCCGACGACGATCTGGTCAAAGAACTGGTCAGCCACGGCGTTGAAGCAAGTGACTCTTATCTCTCCACCATCAGCGTCGAGAAGATCGAAGCTGAACACTTTCCCACCGCCGCGTGGGTTGTTGTAAGTCCTGAGATCTCCTTTGCTCGTGACCCTGGCTTTGATGGTCCACCTGCCTGAGTAAGGGTTAAGAGCATTGATGGGAATGATCCTAGGAGGTGCCTCGTTCCTCGCCACTGGTCCCCTGTTCTGATACATTGGTGGTGGTGGCTGGTGGCGCTGGAGAGGATAAGTGGGTGGAGGGTCACGCACAAGACCTGCAGATGGATTGTTGTAGGATCGACAGGTAGACGTAGAAGAACCAGAACCATACACTTGTTGTCTCTGTTGCCAATACCTGCATGACTCGTCCCTGTCCCGTTGTTGTTGATTTGACGACCACCAGACAAATCACTCCTACCATGTTGCTCAAAACTAGAACCAGAACCAGAACCAAACACTTGTCGTCTCTGTTGACCAACAAGACTTGTCCCTGTCTCGGTGCTGTTGATTTGACGAGCACTACTCACATCAGTCCTACCGTGTTGCTCATAACTAGTGTTACACAGAGTCTCCTCCATGCTGTTCAGTAGCCCTTTCGCCCTCGTGCATGATCTCCAATAATATCAGACTTCGTTGTAATCACTTCCAATTGCGCAATAACAACAATCCTAACATCAAACAAAAAAAACAAAAAGCTTTTTTCACTAAAGATCCAAACTTTATAACCACAACTATTATCATTCAACAATACAAATGAAATGATCTTACTTTTTCTTCTGGATCTCACTACAGACGAAATGATCGAGCCTAAGGATGGAACCGGGTTGAAGAACCCATCTTTAACAAGAGGTTGAGAGCAACCCCCAGCATCCCCTGAAAAAGGCCGTCCCGTCTGATAACAAGACCCTAATCCTCTCCTTGGACGGTTCTTGCTGAGCCGTGAACAGCTTCAATTCCGTCACTTGAAGAACCGCTTCATCTGTTCATGGTTCTTCACTCTATCGTTTTCTTATCATCTCGATTACCCCCGCCGTCAGAATCTCCCCCATCGAATTCGATTGAACCCCACAACCGGAAAACAGAGAAAAGGATTGAACTTTGTGAATTTGAGGAAAGGGTTGGATTGGGATTAAAACGATGAAGAAAAGCCCTAGAGAGTGGAAAAGGTGCCAACTTTACGCTCCTTCGATTGAGAGAGAGGGAAACCGAAAGGTTCGTAATTGCATATCTCTTCTCAAAATTCCCGTGCAGCTTCGTTAGGCCCATTAAGTTATGGCAAAGGCCCATTTACAGCAAACAAACACGTAGCAAGTGAACTGCTGAGTCAGCAGAACATTGACCACCTCTGTCTGAAAAAAAAAAACATTATTTTATTTCTCATTCACCTCAAAGAAAGGGCAAACCGATTTGGTTTTTTCCGGTGAACAGTCGTAGTTCCATGTTTCGATCACTGTGAAAGAAATGGATATTCGCTCTGATTAACTCACCGGCGAAGAAGAAGAAGAAGGAAGCTTAAATGGATTCGGAAGAAACGGCGACGAAGAATCAAAAGAGGGGTTTCTCTTCGTTAGCTATGCGATTCTGTACAGCGATAGTTTTCCTCGATCATCGGCTTCTCTTCTTGTCCTTTCTATTAGGGATCTTAGTGATTTTACTCTCGCGAATTGTGGGTTTCTTCTTCTTTCTTCTCCTCCGCCTCTCTTGCTTCCCGCTGCAAAATCGTTTCAGTTGTAAGTTAAAAGCTTTGAATGATTGATATGTTTTCTTTTATTAGTACTAATGGTGTCTGAGTAGTTTTGAGACTGAAAGGTTAAGGCTTTTATGGATGAGACTGATGTTGGTCTTACTTACTTGATTTTGGATGTAGCGGTTGATCTAAGGTCTCCAAAGTGTGCGGGATTGGACTTTTGAACATCAAGCACAACATGTGTTTTA
>NW_026015645.1:0-56910 GCF_020379485.1 Brassica napus
TTTCGGTTGCCAAGCAGATGATCTTTCTTTCACCGACATTTTTAAACAATACGCTGTCTTTAAGCTCCTAAGCTTTCTTTTCATTAGTGTCGGAGTTCACATCTTTTTTTCATTTCATCATCACTAAGCTTAGGAGCTGTCTTTTAATTTCTCAGTCTTGTCTTGTTATTGATCATCTTTCCACTTGTTTTTTTTTTCTTCTCCAGATTCTCTAAATTGTTACAGTCGTGTTAAGTGTAAATGGAAGACGGAAGTACTGGAGATATGATGTGATCGCTGGCATTGTATCTGGCTTCTCAACTTCCATTCTCACAGTCTTCATCGTACGGATCTTGAGACATGCGAATCTTGGTTCCCTCGAGCTTGTTGTTCAGTTAGAAGCCAGCTTTCTAAAGTGAACCTCTTGGTGCAAGTGAAGCGTGCTTGTTTGGGTTGTTGTTTACTTCTCCATTCTCGGGTGGATGGCTACACAATACTTGAAAATTCTTTTTCCAAAGGCTTAGAGAACAAAAAAAAGAACACATTCCTTGAGAGAGAGTTGTTGAGTATGTAATGATTCGTAGAGAGTTATGTGAGTTGATCTTTAAAATCATTTACAGCAAAAGAAAGCAATCCAGAGAACGACAGCTTTAAAATCTAAGGATTGATTCAACTGTTACTAGATTACTTGGAAACTGATGGAATCTTTATACAAACTGTTACTAAGTACTTCAAGTAGACACTTCCATTGTTGGTTCCTCATTTATTATGATCAGCTTCTGTGTCATCGTGTCTGAAGAAGCATCTTCTTTGTTCTCCTCATCGTTCACATCTTCAGAATCCCTTTATTACCTGCAACATCTGCTGGATTCTCTCCGGGCCTTTGTTGTGGCTCGGACATTGCTCCTTACTTAACCAAGTACTTGACGAGGTCCCAGTGAGAACCTTGAGCAGCGTAGTGAAGAGGTATAAGTCCCTTGCGAGTGATGAAGTTCACTGAAACTCCGAAAGACAATAGAGTTCTCTCACAAGTTCCAAGTGTGAATTGCAAAAAAAAAAAGGGTAAAGAGGAAGAGAGTGGTAGATAGTTGCATTGGAGTTGAATTAGTAATGATATAAGTATATATGCTGTAGAAAGAATTACATGTCAACTGAACAGGTAAACTTTTTGCTCTCTCATGAAGATTTCCTTCTTACTTTTTCTTCCCTAGATTATGTAATACCGGAAAAAGAGTAAAAAAATAAAGATTGTGGAAAGATTAAAAAAGGCCGTACCAATAAACGTCTTCTACTACATCTTGAGCATGTGTGATTCAGCCAGCGACGAACAAGATCTTCTCGGGACTGTGATCTCCGGCTTTGGAGCGCATTTGACTCCTGCGAGGGGAGGACACTGCTGTCAACTTGCATCTCCCCTATGCAAAAAAAAAAAGAAGTCTTATTATATTCACGGAATCTTCTAAACTGCCGCTTGAAGACCTCATGTCATTGGGTCTTATATGTGTGCAAGGATTCTAATGGTATGTAGGTTGACAAACATGGTAGTCTTGTGCGGCATTTGGTAGAATTAATGTTGATCCTTAACGTTACAGACAAAAGTAACTATTCAAGAAAATAGTTGAAAAATGTCCGCCTAAATTTCATTAAGGTGTTTTTTCCAAATGTGAGAGACGATGTTGTAATGTCTTTTTATTAACTTTTGTCATTGCTTTAATGATGGTAATATGTCTTATTTTTATTATTTTATGTATTAGATTTTTTCACTTTTTTTAAAAAAAATTGTTTTTATTATGTATGAGACGTCAGTTAGGCGTTTTCGTCATTCTCATGCTAATTTATATATAATCTTAAGCTTGTACCACAAAGAAAAAAATAAGCAAAAAAATATGTGAGATTTCTCCTTGTGGTCTTAGGTATGATGGAATGTGAGAATAGTATCATAAATAGATTTTATCTTCTGTGTTTTTATGAATTTTTTCTATTATTATTCGATGCCTTTCGTATTTTTATTAGATTATGTATTCTTAATAAATTATTGTCTGTTGATTATTTTTTCACCAATCTCAAATTTTATTATGTATTTCATTATATTTATATTATTTATTGTTATATTTTATCATTTTCAATTTCAAACTAGTTATTGTAAAAAAAAATAGTTTTGATTATGTATTAAACATTGTTTATGATTTATCATTTCATCTTATTTTTATTAGTTCGAGCTTAGTGAAATGATAGAAAGAAACAACTTTCATTAGATCCATTCATTTTTTAAGTGGCGTAAGTTCGATGAAACATGAGAAAAAAATATTGTAACTGTATTTTATTTTTATTTTTTTTAATTTTCTCCATTTATTCTTAATATTTTGTATTTTGCATTATATTATATAACTTTTACTAATATTATTTTTTGACTAAACTTCCACCAAACTTATGTTACATTATTATTTTCACTAATTTTTATTTTATTTTTTAAATAATTTTTAAATTATTATTTTGATTATCTATTAATTTTGGGTGTAATTTTCATCATTTTTTGTTGAGCTTAAATTTTGTGGTCAAAAGGGAGAAAATTAATTCATGAGATTAGTTTCTTGTCTTTTGTTGGCATGAGTATGATAAAAAGTGAAAATAGTAAGGAAAATTGTCAAAAATATCATATTCATGATATCACTTTCCATGTTTACACTAACGATTATTAGCCTCACTTTTAAAAAGAAAAAAAACATTTATAACCCCATGGTTAACTAATATAAATTTAAGATTTAGAATTGAGAGGTGGGTTAGCGTTTAGGCTTTAGTGTTTAGGATTTAGGTTTATAGTTGACGGGTGGGGTTAAGGTTTTAAGATTGAAGTTTTTGAGTTGAGGGGTGAAGTTTAGGGTTTAGGGTCGAGGGTTTAGTGAAATAACCCAGGTTCTATTTTTATGGTTGGAAAATGAAATATTGATGAAATCGATTTATGGGTTATTATATGTTTTGTTAATTGATTTGGTTTAGATGTTAAGAAAATGAAAATTTTAGAATAATTAATTAAATTTTAAAGAACTATGCTTATGTCTGAAAATGAAATATTGATGAAATAGGAGTTTATGTCAAGTAGATCCTTTATCACCTTATTTATTTATTCTCTGCACTGAGGCTTTAATTGCAAATATAAAAAAGGCAGAAAGATGGCAACAACTAACGGAATGAAAGTAGCTAGAGCTTGTCTATCGATATCTCACTTGCTTTTTGCGGATGACAGTCTTTTCTTTTGTAAAGCTCAAAAGGAAGAGTGTCAAACCATTCTCAGGATTTTGAAGGAATATGAGGCAGTTTCAGGACAACTAATAAATTTTGATAAGTCTTCAATTCAATTTGGACATAAGATTGAAGAACCCGTTAGACAGGAATTAAGGGATATTTTGGACATTCAGAATCTTGGAGGAATGAGATCCTACCTGGGTTTACCAGAAAATATGGGGGGATCAAAGATCCAAGTTTTTAGCTTTGTACAAGATCGTTTAAATAATAGAGTCAATGGGTGGACTTTCAAGTTTTCACAAAGGTGGAAAGGAAGTGATCATTAAATCAGTGATTACGACATTACCAAATCATACGATGTCTTGCTATCGTTAACCTAAGGCAACTGTGAAAAATTGACGGGCGCGGTGTCACAATTCTGGTGGAGTTCAGGGGGAAGTACAAGAGGCATGCACTGGAAATCATGGGTCAAAGTATGTGTAGATAAGGATGAAGGAGGTTTGGGGTTCAAAGATATCACTGATTTCAACACACAGCGATGCTTGGTAAACAGTTATGGCGTCTGATAGAGAGGCCAAACACTTTATTCTCTCGAGTTTTCAAAGGTCGGTATTTTAGAAATGCTTCACCTTTGGAACCGATTCGTTCATATTCTCCGTCATATGGCTGGCGGAGTATTGTTTCTCTGCTAGATCTCTGGTAAGCAAAGGACTAATCAAACGGGTGGGATCAGGTTCTTCTATATCTGTATGGAATGATCCATGGCTCCCAACCACTCGCCCGAGACCAGCCAATAAAAATCAACACAATTTATATCTGAACCTTACAGTAGAGTCTCTCATTGACTCTACCTCACGCACTTGGAATTCACAGGCAATTCGGGCTTTGGTGGATCCACAGGATGCGAAACTTATAGAAAGCATACCACTGAGCATGACTCAGAGGGTAGATAGAGATGGATGGCACTTCACAAAAATGGGAAATATACGGGCAAATCAGGATATCAGGTAGAACGGATCTATCTAGATAGGGAAATGCCACCATTATTGATTGGTCCCACAGTTGATGTCATGAAGGCTTTCTGCTGGAAAATACGATGTCCACCAAAGTTAAAACACTTCCTATGGCAATTAGTGACATGATGTATGGCAGTGAAGAAGAATTTACAAGCAAGGGGGATATAAGGGGGTATTTGTTGTGGAAGATGTGGAGCCTAAGAGGAATCCATAAACCATGTGTTTTTTTGAATGTCCTCCAGCAATCCAGGTTTGCGCTCTTTCGAAGATACCATCAAATCCAACTATTTTTCCAACAGTTCTCTCTTCACAAACATGGATCATCTGTTCTGAAGAGTTTTCCCGCAGATGGAAGATCATCAGTTTGCATGGATGCTATGATACATCTGCAAAGCTAGGAATAATAAAGTTTTCAGTAACAGAATCAACACTGTGGGCTGAGGCACAAAAATTGAATGAACAGAAGACAATACCACAAATAGTAAATATGATCCTACCGTCAATTCCAGGAAGTTGGTGTTTTTCGGATGGCTCATGGAAAGAGGGTGATACCTTTTCAGGACAAGTTTGTTCAGCACCTTAGAAGGATTTGATGGATTGTTGGGGGCGAGGAATGTTAGGGCTAGTCTCTCTCCCTTTCATGCGGAGATGGAATTGCTACTCTGGACAATGGAATGTATGAGGAATTTACGTCAATATCAGGTTACGTTTGCTACGAATTGTTCTCAATTGGTGAAGATGGTTTCGGAACCAGAAGAATGACCAGTTTTTGCAAATTATTTGGAAGATGTCAAGATCCTGAAAGAGAGTTTCACCCGATCAGATATTATCTATGTACCAAGGACGCAAAATTCAAAGGCGGATAGACTAGCATGCAGTGTTAGAAAGCAACCGTCTTTTGTAGTTCACATGGATGCAGATCACCCGATTTGGATTACAGAGTCAGTATGAGTCTGTATAAGTTAGACTGAAAAAATGCGTCCATTTTTAGATATTCTCTCGATGAAGTGGCTTAAGGGGAAGATACCTTGTTCTCCTTTATATGTATACATAGATAGTAGTATCATAAGAAAAAAAAACTAAACTATAACAAAGACTATTAATTATAGTTATGAATTTAATGATTAACCATAACGAAAATGTGTACTTTGATATGTTTATAGTCAATAGATTCGAAACCCGTAGGTCTTGGACCTCTTCTGTTATAAAATTGTATGGTCTAGTGTTTTCTGTTAGTGAAATGCAAAAGTCATGCCACAGTTTTGAGGTTTTTTCATTGCCTATTGCTTTTCCTAAGTTTGTATTTAGTAGAGATCTAGTCCATGTTGAATCTCTCTCTCTAGGAAAGATTTTGTTATGGCAATACTTACATTTTAGGATTTTATTCTAGATTTCCAATTTTCGGAAAAGAAATAAGAGAAATTGGATTGCATATACATAAAAACATTAAAAATTAAGTTTATAACTATAACAACTTTTTGATTATGATATTCTTTGTATAATATGAATAAAAAGAAAAGTTACCCTTCATTCATGTTCATTTATACTCTCACTTCCATCGTTGATCTTTTTCTTCTTAAACTATTTTTTCTTTTCTTTTCTAAAAATTTATATTGATCTTTGTTCTCTTTCTTTTATTCCATGATCATTTACAAGTTTTATGATTTTTTTGGAAAATGAACTTTCCACGCCGTACAATCATCATATCCAAAAATTGATCGTTTGATCACTTTTCTTCATATATTTGTTTGGCTTTACAATTTTGCTACTTTTCAATATATGTAGGATTAAAAAACAGAGAATGCGCCAAACTATTGGAGAAAATAAATTGTACAAGTTGTGTTGTACTATTCTATTTGATAAACATAAAATATAAAAGGTTTCTTAATGTTTCAAGAAAATATGAATTTGATAATGTGTTTGTTTAGTAGATTGTGCTTCAGTATAAACTTTTATGTGTCAAAACTTTATATCTAATGCAAACACAATTTTTCCTGAATACTACCTTACAATGAAGTATATACACAAAATTTTGCAACAATTCTTGTGAATACTATACTATTTTATTTTAATGTCTAAGTATATTGTAGTCATCTTCCTCCCCCTCCCCTCCCCCTCCCCCTCCCCTCCTCCTCCTCCTCCTCCTCCTCCTCCTCCTCCTCCCCTCCCGTCCTCCTTCTTTGTTACGGCAAGGCATCGCTATCACTCTTTCTTAACCAATAAACGATTTAAATTGTGATGTTTCTATGTATCAAGTTCTTTATACTATTTATTTAATAGATATAGTATAGTATAATATGTTAGTTATGTATAACATGTTAAATACACATGAATTGGGTTTTGTACAGATGAAAGATGAACATGTGCACTATATATCTCGCGTTTGCTTCACCCGCACACCACTCTAACATAAACTTCCCTTGGCGTCACAACACAGACATTTATGTTAACATTCTCAAGCTATGACCCTCCCAATTGGTTAGGCATTGTAGACATACTAAAAATGAAAAGCTTATGTGGTTGTGTCGAGTATTTCATACTCAAACTGTCATACTAATTTGACCTTTCCAATTGGTTAGCCATTGTGGAATTATTAAAAATGAAAAGCTTATGTGGTTGGTTACTATGTTGTAATCATGTATAGTTTAGTTACTTACCGGATGAAATCCAACCTTGTAATTAGTTATTTTCTTTGGACTGTACTATATGGTGTGGAGTATAATATGACATATTTTTGGAGCGTCAACGTCAAATACAGAAGGAGATTTTGGTCACGTTTGTGCGTAAATTGTCTCATCCATCCACAGTTGCATTTGTAGCATTGATATATTTTTAATCTTTTTCCCTTATATATAGCAAATTTTCCCAAAAAGCAAAAAGATTGGATATCCCCTATATATTATTTGTGAAATATTACAACTTATTTTTGTAGCCACGTGTCATCACTAGGATGATTCTTAGAATTATTAGAGAAATATGTTGGTCCATCTAATTATATAATTAGCTTTTTATTAAACTAATCATAAATTCATTATTAATGTCATTTATTATTTCCTTAAATAAAGATTACGGAATTGCCTAATGTGGCTAAAGTATATATGACAATTAATAATTTTGAATAATAAAGATCTGATAAAAAACAATGTATCTTCTATCGAATTTGTTTAATTTTAAACTATTAAAATAATTTTAAAAAATCACAATAACCATATTATAAAAATTTAGATTTTCTTTATATGTTATATTTTGAATTTTAAAAAACGACTATAAATTACTAAAACTGTTAAAAGTCTCACATTCAAATTTTGCGATCCATGGTTTAAAATTTTTGTTATGACAAAATACAAATGATTACAAAATCATATAAATAAAGTTTAATTTAATTAATCATTAAGATTTAAAATATATATGTATATATATCATTCTAAATTAAACTATAAACCATATTGAATAAATAAATATTTTAATTTCAAATTTACTTTGAATAAATTTTTTTATAAAAGTTTTGAACTAACATTGATAAATTTTTTTAAATTATAAATTACTAAAATTATTAATCGAACAATGAAAATTTTGTTATCAGTAATTTAAAGTTTTTGCTATTAAAGATACACATGATCAAAAAAAACATATGAGTAGAAAGCATCATTTAATAGACATTAATATTAAAAATATACTATGTATGTTAATATCATTTAAATTTAATTACATATCCTATCAAATTTTTTAAAAAAATGTTTGGATTAATAAAATTGATTTATACGTTTGCACCAATTTAATTATATATGTAATAGTTACTGACTTTTAATTATTCAACATATATTTATTATTTCATAATATGTAAAAACATATAATACATAAAATAATTTATATATATAATGTTTAATCTAGTAAAGTAGGTAAAGCCCACACCAATACTAGGTTTTGTTAGGCACATTAGTTTGGTGTATAAGAAAGAAACCCTATACGTATGGAGGACTTGCGTGTGAGATTTGTTAGAGAGGATGTCGGGAAACGATGACGCTAAGACAGCTAAAATAGAGGTGTGGTGGGACATGAGGGACTGTCCGATTCCGGAGGGGTATGATGCTCGTCGGGTGCGTCCAAGTATAGAAAGGGCGTTCAAAAAACTAGGCTACACTGGTCGTGTCTCCATCACTGCCTATGGCGACCAAAACCAAACCCCTTGCCACGTCCTGCGAGGGCTGTCTTCCACTGGAGTCGCTGTTGTACAAACCATATCAGGTTAGTCTTTCTCTGATGTTAGTATAATAACAAAACCACCTCTAAACTAGACTAGAAATTTTATGTTATTCATCCATATATTCACAGATAGCACGCGCTCAGTCATGTATCGGGATATGGTGGAATGGCGAGGTCATAACCCTCCTCCGGCTACAATAGTGATCATATCCGATCAGGTGGAAGGTGAATTCTCCTGGGATCTGGCCCGCCTACAACAGCGCACTAGATACCACCTTTTTCTGGCTTATTCAATTAAGAGATGTAAGGACTTATTCCTGCTCTATAAAGCAAATTGGCGCTGGGAGAAATTACTAGAAGAAGAAGAAGAAGGAGGCACACCAGCGGGTGGTTTATCATCTGCTGCCGTGTTTTATTGCAAATCGTGTAATTTCAATTGCCAAAGCCTGAAGACATTCCGGAAGCATCTCTCGAGTTATAAGCATGGACTGGAAGTAAGCAAAGCATCCTCTCTCTCTATATATATCTCTCAAATTCTTTTGTTTCATAATCTGAGCATAAACTCTTTGTCGAGCAGGAGGCTATAAATTCTCCGGACTCACGACTGTCATGTGTAACGAAGACTTGGGCAAAGAACTACCCGGCCACGCCTGAACACGCCACCGCTAAAATACATGTGTTGTGGGACATGAATGACTGCCCTATTCCTGAGGGATATGATGCTTGTCGTGTCCGTCCAAGTATAGAAAGTGCGTTCAAGGAACTAGGCTACACTGGTCCTATCTCCATCACTGCCTTTGCCGACCAAAAACAAATCCCTGATCACCACCTTCTTGCGCTCTCTTCCACTGGTGTCGTTTTGCTCATACCCTCTTTCCCTGTTAGTCCCATTTCCCTGCTGTTATATAATTAGTGTTTAATTAACTTTCAACTGAAATTGTTTCCTTTGTTGAAATAGGGGACTTACACAGTCGCATGATTACAGAATTTGAGGAATGGACAAAAGATAATCCTGCTCCGGCTTCAATTATGATCATATCGGATGAACTGGCTTTGAGAAAGTCCCATTCATCACTTATTTGCCGGAAACTACAAGAGAGTAACTACAACTGTTTTTTGGCTTATTCAGTTAGGCCTTTTGAAATGCCAGTCCTGCTCACTTCTGCTGAGTGGCTCTGGAAAAGCTTACTTTCAGGTGCTTGTTTCTTGTTTGTTCTCTCATGTGTAACGAAGACTTGGGCAAGGAACTACCCGGCCACGCCTGAACACGCCACCGCTGAAATACATGTGTGGTGGGACATGAAGGACTGCCCGATTCCCGAGGGGTATGATGCTCGTAGGGTCCTTCCAAGTATAGAAAGCGCGTTCAAGGAAATAGGCTACTCGGGTCCTGTCTCCATCACTGCCTTTGCCGACCAAAAAGAAACCCCTGATCACCACCTTCTAGCGCTTTCTTCCACTGGAGTCGATTTTGCACATACCCTTCCCTGTTAGTTAGTCCCCATTTCCTGTTATTTAATTATTAAGGTTTTAATTTTCAACTGAAATTATTTCTTTTTGTCGAAACAGGGGTCTTACACAGTCGCATGATTACAGATTGTGAGGAATGGATAGAAGATAATCCTGCTCCGGCTACAGTTATGATCATATCGGATGAACTAGCTTCGCCCAAGTCCCATTCATCACTTCTTTGCAGGAAACTACAAGAGAGTAACTACAACTGTTTTTTGGCTTATTCAGTTAGGCCTTTTGAAAAGCCTGTCCTGGTCACTTCTGCTGAGTGGCTCTGGGATAGCTTACTTGCAGGTGTTTTTTTGTTTGTTTGTTCTCTCATCTTCCACAACATAACCACCAAACTAATTAAGCTAAGCTTTTTTTTTTCCTCCCCAGTTTCAGAGACAAAAAGACAGACTCTTCAGAAGGGCTGTGAAAGTGAAAGTGAAAGTGATGTTGAATTTACCGGTATGTTTTATTGCGATTTGTGCGACAGTGATTGCGAAAGCCTGGATGATTTCAAGAAGCATCTCTCAAGTAAAGAACATACACATGAGGTACGCATCCTCTCCCCTCTCCCTCTCTATCAATATATAGATTGTCTAGACTACAACCTGTTTAACTCTTTCTACTCGTTGTCAAACAGGACAACATAATGAATACGCATTTTCAATCTTTTTCTCACCGGCATAGGCAATTTAAAATATCCAACTACTATGAGGAGGCAAGTTTTTTTTCTTAATGATATATAAGATTCTCAACAGAGGAAAACATGTCCAAATACTCATATGTTTCGTTTCATTTCATTTCATATATACATGTTGTAGGTAGGATATCCTCCCAAGACCAAACGTATGAGGAAAGCACCCCGGAAGGGTTTTCTGCCAAGATCATTACGTTTTACTAGACGTTGAAATTGCGTTTACTAAAGTGAAGCTAGCTCGCTCTTATCTTCCTTTCTGCTCTATGTTTCCCTTTGAACTATTTATTTCTGCTCTATGCTGATCGTTAGGCTTTCGTGCACGTGCATGTTCTCCAATTACATCAGACTTCGTTATAATCACCTCCAGTTGCGCAATAACAACAATCCTAGAGTCAAAACAATCAAAAACAAAACAGAATTGTTAGAGTTGTCGAGTATGTAATGATTCGTAGAGAGTTGTGTGATGTGATCTTAAAATCATTTACAGCAAAAGAAAGCAATTCAGAGAACAACAGCATTCAAATCTAAGGATTGATTCAAACTGTTACTAGATTACTTGGAAACTGATGGAATCTTTATACAAACTGTTACTAGAGTACTTCAAGTAGACACTTCCATTGTTTGGTTCCTCAGTTTATTATGATCAGCTTCTGTGTCATCATGTCTGAAGAAGCATCTTCTTTGTTCTCCTCGTCGTTCACATCTTCAGAATCCCTTTCTTACCTGCAACATCTGCTGGATTCTCCCGGGCCTTTGTTGTGGCTCGGACATTGGCTCCTTACTTGACGAGGTCCCAGTGAGAACCTTAAGCAGCGTAGTGAAGAGTTGCAAGTCCCTTGCGAGTGATGAAGTTCACTGAAACTCCTAAAGACAATAGAGTTCTCTCACAAGTTCCAAGTGTGAATTGCAAAAAAAAAGGGTAAAGAGGAAGAGAGTGATAGATAGTTGAATTGAAGTTAAATTAGTAATGATATAAGTATATATGCTGTAGAATGAATTACATGTCAACTAAACAGATAGACTTTTTTACTCTCTCATGAAGATGTCCTTCTTACTTTTTCTTTTTAGATTATGTAATACCAGAAAAAGAGTAAAAAAATAAAGATTGTGAAAGCGCGGATCAAAATCTAGTTAAACATAAAATATTAACTTTGTTTCATTGAGTAGTTGTTGTCACATAACGTTCACATTTCTTTCATTTATTTTGTGGGTGATTTCGTTTATTTTCTTAAACCTAATATAAATTCTTTTCTTAAACCTAATATAAATTCTTTTGGGCTTTACCTCTTTAGTCCAATACCAAATTGTAATTGACAAACAAAAAAAAACGAGGGGGTAAGAAACCCTAAACCAGAGTAACATAGATCAGCGAGTCACGGAACAAGAACACGATGACGGCCGCGGAGGAAGAAACCCAAAATGTTGCTGCTAGGAAGGAGAGGAGGAAGAAGAATAAGAGGGCTTACAAGGGTAAGTAGAGGGAGAATAAGAAGAGGAAGCGGGGTGGAGCAGAAGAAGAAGAAGATCACAAAGCCTCTACCTCAACCCGAAGAAGAAAAAAAATAGGAATAAAAGAAGACGGATGAATGAAAGGACGCCGATAGCAATTACTCCTGAAGATGAAGATTTGATTGATAAGCTTAAGAGTAAGTCCACCATATTTCTACTAGATTTTGAAAATGTCAACTATCCCACTTCTGGTATTTATGACATGAAACTAGCAAACGAAGGTTACAGTGGGATGTGTACCTCGATGTGTTTGTGGGCTACAGTACCAAAAACAGCCGGGGAGAAATCAGTGTAGCATATATTTGTATCTTGAAGTTCAACCTGATATTCCTCCCCATCCTCCCCAGAATTTCCTCATCAACGGAAGAGTGAAAGGAATGTTGACTTATTTCTTCTATGAAAAAAGTTGTGATAAGAAATGTTCAATTTTTGTGCTCTTGCGACAATTAACCGATCCCTTCGGATAATTAGTCCAACGATAGCTATAATGTCATGAAGCTCCTTGTAATGATCAGAGCTTGAATCGGTCATCAGAATAAGAATTATGCCAAAAATTAACATACATTTTGGAATAGTAAAATTTATATCCAAGATAAGAAAATGAAATGCTTTCATAAAAATTCTCGTAGAATTGAGAATGAAATTTAGTTAGCCTAAGAAAAAAAAAGAACTAGTATTTCAATACATTTTTTGGCCTATTAATTTGCATCCCAAAATTCATAATTGTCTCAAAAAAGTCATGCATCCCACAGTATATGATTCAATAGAAATCACACAAGGGTAGATTGATCTGTCTTCCGACTATTTTATCACCTACTTTGATTTCACGTCCATAGAATTTAATTTGATATTGTTTTGATTGGACAAAAAAATTAGATATTCTCACATACTTGTTTTCGGTATCCGAAATATATCAAAAATACTAAGTTGTAGTTAGAATCCCTAGATCATGACAACAAATCAATGAAGTTAACCAAAATGGTAGTATAATACACTACCTCTTTTTGGAATAATGAATATGTTGGGAGAGGCATTGGTCAATGGAGCTAGACCAGACAAAGGTCATTCATGGATACTAAATACATCGCGTAACCATCAAGTAAAGTAGTAAACAAAAACAAATAAAAATGTAGCATTAAAAAATAATGAATCAAAGAATCAGACATGAGCAATGAGCACTATTGTTGGGATTTTGAAAGTCCATATCTAACTCTATATTATTCGATTAATACGATATTGTCCACTTTGAGCATTAGAATCAATTCCACATGTGGATATCTCTTTATATATTAGAATTAGACATTTCTTTATATATTAGACACTTTTTATCTAATTCTTGAATGAATTATTGAGTTTACTGATGGATTCACTGGAACTCCGAAAGAAAATAGAGTTCTCACAACTTCCAAGTGTCCCTTTTGGGAGGCAAAGTGAATGGCAAAAATGGTTTAGAGGAAGAGAGTGATAGATCGTTGAATTGGTGTTAAATTAGTAAATCACATAAGTATATCAATGGTATAGAATGAATATTACATGTCAACTGAAACAGATAAACATTTTGCTCTCTCATGAAGATTTCCTTTCTTTTTCTTTTTAGATTCTATAAAACCGGAAAAGAGGAAAAAATAAATAGTGGAAGTGATTAAAAAAAAAAACCGTACCAATAAACGTCTTCTACTACATCTTGAGCATGTGTGATTCAGCGAGCGACGAACTAAGATCTTCTCGAGACTGTGATCTCCGGCTTTGGAGACGCATTTGACTCCTGCGAGGTGAGGACCAGAAGGAACTACTACCGTCGACTTGCATTTCCCCTAAGCTATCAGAAGAATAACTATGCATAACGCTGCTGCTCGATGAGTACAATGAAGAAGACTCCATGAGCTGTATGCTGCTTCCAAAACTACATGGCCTATGCGGTGAACTCCTCACAGTTGGACTCAACGGTGTCTTCACCCCTGAATGAGAAAAACAAAGCTTTTAGGAATCAATATCTTCAAGAACAGGCCATAACTCAAAGATTATGCAAAATTGAATTACCTGGGCTCATAGGACTCCATCGCTGGAACTTGAAAGGAGACGGAATGTTAAGGGAAGCGCTACTGTGTCTAAAAAGTGGGAGATATGACTTTCGAAAGAATCTTGGCATACAGTTGCTGACGCGTGACAGTGCACAGAGAAGCAGAAGCAATGAGACGAGCAAACCAGATATAAGGGCTATTGGGTTTATCTTCATGCTCAGAGTCTCATAGCTCTTTAGCCCCAATGTAGAAGAAGATAGAGCCTTCCCTGCTTCCAAAATAGCTACTCCGAGTGTCCAAGTTATACTCCCAGACCCAATTACGATTTGCTTATCCGTAATATACAAACCTTCTCGTAACAGGGAGACTATGTATGGCGCTCTAAAGCAGTACTGTTCAATGAAAGGCTGTGGAGAAACACTGGTTCTGGCAACTTGCCAAGCCTTTTCACAAAACTCCCTACCCTTTTCCAAGACATCATCAAGGGAAGCTTCAGCGCTTAGATTGAAAAACCGGTAGACCACGAAGAATCCGGATACAGCGTAGAACTGACCGTGAGGACGCGGGTAACCATCAGGAAGGGCACAAGGCTGCAAGTCACAATCCGCTCCACGTTCCGTGTTTGACCACTCAGAGCTATTAACAGCAATTTTTGCTAGAGCGCTGCACTCTCCCCAGTTTGGAGCACCAACGAGCTTGATAGGAACTCCTGTCTTCCCCTTTTTACGTCGTCGGACACTGGGAGCACACTGAGAACATATATACTGTCCCTTGTATCCAGAATTCAAACAAGGATGTTTCATCTCCAGTTTTCCTCCAATCAAATCCGATTTATTGACATCTGGCTGCCTCTTCAAAAGATTAACAACAGACCTTTCAAACGCATCGTTGAGACCATATCCGGCGAGAGAATATGCACTAAGATGATGGTTAACAGACCCAATCCTGAGATTCAGGTTGGTCTCATTATGCGTTCGCTCCTCGTTCTCAAACGTTACCTGCAACGATGAGCCACCTAAGTCAAGTGCACCAAAGGTTGCCTTCTTTGGCACGGCTCCTAACATGCTCGTTTGGTAATTAAGAGCCGTCCATCCAAAATAAGCTTCCTCTGTACCACTGATGATCTTAACCCACTCCCTCCTACAAGTGAACGGGGACTTCGGACACCCGCTGTTGCAAATACGAAGAGAGACGTGGTTCTATGAGCATGCTTGGGGATTTGCTTCTCTGCCCACTGGATAAGCGGTTTTATAGCAGTTTTCAACCCCGATCTGTTGTTGACAAGCTTGTCAAACCCAGGTTCTGTCTCCATACGATCGTAAGCACGGCCACTAGTCTTTCTAGAAATACCTTCCGTCAGAGACTTCATAACAATGGGGAGACTACTGTCTTTCCTGTAATTTATAGATGCCTGGTAGACATACGCCCGAGTCCCCGTGCTTCCGCAGTCAAACACAACATAGTATCTCGACGCTCCCCGAGACCAGTTTGTATAAACATACATGGAGACTATATACACCAGAAAAGCAAACAGAACCAAACACATAAGGATCATAACCGCACGGATCCATTTACGCCCGCTCCTAGATGGATTGGTCCCATTGGGAACACCTCCCTTGTCCTTGGAGAAACTAGACCCATTTTGTCCCCATGTTATATTTTGCGGAGCGAGAATGGCTTCTTCATCAGGATCAAAGCCGTGATAGGAAGAGAAGTCTTGGAGAGACGCCGAGTGTCTCAAACCATTCTTTCGTCCACTACTACCAAAACTGATGGAATCTGGCGCTGAGGTTCCTACATCCAGCGATGTAACAGAAGCAGCAGTGAATAGTTGAGTGATCCTACCAAAAAACATGTCTCTCTCTTGCCTACATATACTACTTTATAGAGCTCAAACCAACACTGCGATGATTTCGAGAGTTAGGGTGCGGTACCAGAAAGACGCATTGGCATTTTCCCAGCACTAGATCTGCGTCTTAGAAGCACAAAGCTAATCTACGAATCGAGAATCTCCAGCAGATCTGAGGAGGAGTATCGGTGCTGAAACCACGACTCACACCAGAGGAAACGAAGACGAATGAGGAGAACGATCTCTATGGCTTTGTCCCTGTGTTCTACATTTCAATGTTTGGGGAATATTTGGAACATCTGAAAACATTTGGGGTTGAAACGTAAATAATATTTTCTGTAGTTCCTTTATTCTAAAATATTTGTTGCAATGCTGGGCCCATAATTTGACCGACCCAAGCCCAATAAAAAGCAAGTCGGGTCAAACCTGTCGGAAACAGATGATCCAGAGTAACCCTAACATTGCTTTTGGACAAAGGCATAAACTCTGAGGCGCGTGTGCTCTCTCTCTCTCTCCGCTGGTTCCTTAAAAGAATCGACGCACGCTTCCTCACCTCCATCTCCCTCGAAGCTCAGCTCAATCTGAATCTCTCAATTATCTCAGTTTGGCTCTTGATTGATTCACCGTTAAATTTTATATCTGGGATTGTATCAAAAGCTTCGAACTTTCTTCAAAATATCTTCTAGTTACGTTAAAAAAGGTTTATAGATTTGATCTCTTCTATCACTCGGGAAAGTGTCAACCTTTGTCGCTGTATAGATGAATTTTTTTTGGAAAAAAAAAAAACTTGCTTCACCTGTTTATTCGAAGTATTGAATTTGCGTTTATCCAAGCTTGAAATGAATAGTTTGTTCTGCTATCAGATTGTGTATTGAATATATTTGCTTCTTTTTAGATATTTGAGAGATGGCAGATCGGTTGACACGTATTGCTATTGTGAGTTCAGACCGTTGCAAGCCAAAGAAATGTCGCCAAGAGTGCAAGAAGAGCTGTCCTGTGGTCAAGACGGGTGCTTTTTTTTTTCTTACTTATTCCAAGATTAAATTCTTATGGATATGTCTAGTTATTGCGTAGTGGTTAAGGTTACGTGTGAAGCCATTAGTTTGTAACTTGATACTACCGACTTGATGTTTTTTATGATCACTCTAAAAATTTTAGTGCCACACTTATGTTTATCTTAGGAAAACTTTGCATTGAGGTGACTGTTGGTTCCAAGCTTGCTTTCATCTCAGAGGAGTTGTGCATTGGTTGCGGTATTTGTGTGAAGGTATGTCTGAATATACTATTTCTGATTCCGCATATATACCTATGTACATGTAGCCATAACTGGGACGCTAAATAGATTTTTATGTTGCTTTACAATTGCAGAAATGCCCATTTGAAGCTATTCAGATCATCAATCTTCCCAGAGACTTAGAGAAAGACACGACCCATCGTTATGGTGCAAACACTTTCAAGTTGCACAGGTTTGTTTATCTTTTATTTCTTCCTTTGAGAAAAACTGATTCCTCTCCTAGTTTTAAGACAATGTAAACTATGTCTTTACTTCCAGGCTCCCGGTTCCAAGGCCAGGTCAGGTCCTAGGGTTGGTTGGGACAAATGGTATTGGAAAATCAACCGCTCTGAAAATTTTGGCGGGGAAGCTCAAACCAAATTTGGGCCGTTTCACTGTAATAGTCTCTCCTCAGTTTCTGAACTTTTGTCTGAAAATTGCATCTCTGGTCTCTGGACTAGTTTGATTTAAATAATTCTCTTTATTGTGCAGAATCCTCCAGACTGGCAAGAAATCTTGACTCACTTCCGTGGGTCTGAACTTCAAAACTACTTCACCCGTATTCTAGAAGATAATCTAAAGGTATAATTGTGAATTGACCTTTCATTGAATGACATAAATTGAGATTTTGGTGTCCACGACAGGCCATTATAAAGCCTCAGTATGTGGACCACATCCCAAAAGCTGTGCGAGGCAACGTTGGAGAGGTCCTTGACCAGAAGGACGAGAGAGACAAGAAGGCGGAGCTCTGTGCTGATCTGCAGCTGAACCAGGTCATTGATCGTGACGTTGAGAATTTATCTGGTGGTGAGCTGCAGAGATTCGCCATCGCTGTTGTCGCCATACAAAACGCTGAGATTTACATGTTCGATGAGCCGTCTAGTTACCTTGATGTTAAGCAAAGACTCAAAGCTGCTCAAGTCGTCCGTTCCCTCCTTAGGCCTAATAGGTTTTGAATTTTTCCATCTTTTGATTATTTTGGATATAGAATAAAGCTACTTACAGTTATTTTCCTTTTTCTTCCAGCTACGTCATTGTGGTGGAGCATGATCTCAGTGTTCTTGACTACTTGTCGGATTTCATTTGCTGTCTGTATGGGAAACCAGGAGCCTATGGTGTCGTGACTCTCCCCTTCTCTGTTAGAGAAGGAATCAACATTTTCTTGGCTGGGTTCGTTCCCACAGAAAATCTACGTTTTAGAGATGAGTCGCTGACCTTCAAGGTAAACTTTCTTTGATTGTGCAGAGGCAATGTCGCTTCACAACGGTAGTCAATATTGTGTCCTTAATGGTTCTTCTTTTGTTGGAAGGTTGCTGAGACTCCACAAGAAAGTGCTGAGGAAATACAGTCGTACGCTAGGTACAAGTACCCAACCATGACCAAAACTCAAGGAAATTTCAGGTTGAAAGTGACGGAAGGTGAATTCACGGACTCTCAGATTATCGTTATGCTTGGGGAGAATGGTACTGGGAAGACAACGTTCATCCGGATGCTGGTATTCTCTTCCTCCGTTATAATCCTCTCTTTAAGAGTTTCAGACTCCTAAACTAGTATTAATTGGTAAAAAATTTAACAGGCGGGTTTGTTAAAACCAGACGAGACAGAACAATCAGACATAGAGATACCAGAATTCAATGTCTCTTACAAGCCACAAAAGATCAGCCCCAAGTTTCAGAATTCAGTTAGGCACTTGCTACATCAGAAGATTCGGGATTCGTACATGCATCCTCAGTTTGTGTCGGACGTGATGAAACCGCTTCAGATCGAGCAGTTGATGGATCAGGAAGTTGTCAATCTCTCTGGAGGAGAGCTGCAGAGGGTTGCATTAGCTCTGTGCCTCGGAAAGGTGAGTATCTTGTGTTGGAAGTTTGTTTTCTTTGTCTCTCAGTGATCTCATGCATACACAAACTTTTGTGCAGCCTGCGGATATATACCTGATTGATGAGCCAAGTGCATATCTGGATTCAGAGCAACGTATTGTGGCTTCTAAAGTCATTAAGCGATTCATTCTCCATGCAAAGAAAACTGCATTTATAGTCGAGCATGACTTTATAATGGCTACCTATTTAGCAGACCGGGTCATTGTCTATGAAGGACAGCCATCCATTGATTGTGTTGCAAATTGTCCTCAGTCACTACTCAGTGGGATGAATCTCTTCCTATCCGTAAGTCTCTTATACCCCTCTTTAGTCATACACTTCATGAGCAAGCAAAAACATGACCTAATGCATGCTGCTAATGGTTTTCATTTATACAGCATCTAAACATCACCTTCAGACGGGATCCCACCAATTTCAGACCAAGAATCAACAAATTAGAGTCGACTAAAGACAGGGAGCAAAAGTCTGCTGGCTCATACTACTACTTGGACGATTAAGGCAACTACCATGAGGTTCTTAATCTCTAAAATACCAATGTTGTTTTTATCAATCACACAGCATTTGATAAGAGCCAATATCTGAAATGTTTGTTCTCTATTTATTTCCTTTATGGATTCACAGAACATAGGGCATGATCTGGATATAGAAACATTGTCTGAATTCCATGAAGGTCTTTCGCTCTGAGGAAGTTGATCTATGAGCTCGCAACCATCTTTTTCCGAGGTCCTAAGGAGATGTTTCTCTTCTCAAGCTTTTGATTGTCTGTTCAGTTTTGCTACTCAGATTTTGCTGTATACTTTGCCAGGTTTTTTATTAACTGAGCAATAAAACTCTTTGAATCTTTTTAACTATTTGTACTTTCTTTACTGTTGTAATGTTATTATTTAGATTTTACAAGGAATGTACTGCCTATTACTATTTTATCTACTTCTCACAAAGCCTAAACTAATCACTGATATATGAAACTTTCAAGAAACATTATCCTACAATCCTACACTAATGTCAATACTACTGTAACCAGGAAGCTTCTTTAATGCTTTATCCTCCACCGTCTTCCGTAGCCGCACAGCTTCTTCCCAGCCTCCCAACCTAACATACGTATTCGACAATGAGACATAGTAAGATGCATTGTCTGGTTCCATTTCGAACAAAACCTCTGCAGCTTCTTTCCCCAACTCTGTATCTCCATGATAGTTACAAGCACTCAGCAAAGCTCCCCATACACCTGCTTTCTGTGCCTCTCCGATCCCTTTGATGAACTCATAAGCTTCTCTTAGTTTCCCTGCCCTGCCAAGCATGTCAACAACACAAACCCGATGCTCTGTGACTGGTTTCACCCCGAATCTATCCTCCATCTGGTTGTAATATTTTAGACCTTCTTCTACAAACCCTGAGTGGCTGCAAGCTGACAGTAGACTGATGAAAGTGCTCTTGTTTGGTTCCATCCCTGAGATACTCATTTCATTAAACAATTCCATAGCCTTTTCTCCCATTCCATGGAATCCATATGCAGAAATAACCGAGTTCCAAGCAGCAATTGACCTCACTCCTGAGTTTCTAAACACCTTCATGCCGGTTTCTACCCTCCCGCAGCTGCTGTACATGTCCACGAGCGCGGCACAGATGAAAGGGTTAGCTTGAAACCCACGGCGGATGAGATAACAATGCGCCTGCATACCATATCCTGTAGACCCGAGCTGAGTTGAAGCGGAGAGAAGGCCAACGAATGTGATCTCGTTCGGCTCTACCTCGAGTTTTCTAAATAGCTGAATCGCTTCGGGTCCAGCCTTGTTCTGAGACAAAGTTGATATCACACAGTTCCAGGAACATAAGTTAGGGTCAGAGATCAAGCCAAAGACCTTCACTGCACTATCGATGTCTTTACATCTACCATACATGGTGATCAACGTGTTCTGCAACTGGGTCTCAGACTCTCTCAAAGTCTTAATTGCTAGTCCATGAAAGCATCTTCCTTCTGAGAATAGTCCGAGGTTTCCACATGCCGAGATAGTCCCCAGAAGAGTAATCATGTCATGGCTAACTTTCCCTTCATGGCTCATTGCTCGAAACGCTCTCAGTGATTCTGAATGGTGACCATTCGATGCACAGCCATAGATAGCAGAGTTCCAAGACGCAAGATCCCTAGTTTCGGATATCATCTCTAACAGCAAAAACGCTGAAGGTAGGTCCCTGCAGCCGATGTACATGTTTATAACTGAATTAGCTGAAAGGATATTATTCCCAAATCCTAGCTTTAGCTGCCAACAATGTACTGATTTGCCAAATATGAGCGAATCAGATGAACAACAAGACGGAAGAATTGCCAACACGGTTGACAAGCTAAACTTTGAACGAGAATACTCACTGACAACTTCCTTGAACAGAGTCTTAGCTTCTTGCGTAAACCCGTTTTGCACAAAAGCAGATATCATCGAATTCCACGAAACCAAGTCTCGATCAGTTGTTACCTTGAACAACAACTCAGCCTGCCTTGTTAAGCCACACTTACCGTACATATCAATAAGGCTGTTTATTACCACTAATGCTCTGGACTGGATCTCCCTGCGAACAGTGTAACCATGAATTGATCTCCCCTCTCGCGACAGACACATATCACCACAAATAGAAGTTACTGTAGCCACCGTGGCGATATCAGGCTGAATCCTATTCAACGACAGCATTTCCTTAAAGATACCAAATGCTTCTTGAGACATCCCATTTGAAGCAAAACCATTAAGGACTGCATTCCAAGAAATCACATCCTTGCAAGATATTTTCTCGAACACGGTTTCTGCAGCATCAATGTTCCCACATTTTGAGTACATCGAAATGATAGAGTTGGCCACAGAGACATAAGCTTCTGGGACATAACCTGATCTAATAACCATCCCGTGGAAGGATTCACCTAAAGAGAGCTCTTCAAGAGAAGCACAAGCAGATATAACACTTGAAAAAGTCACATTATCAGCTTCTTGTCCTGAAACAGTCATCGACTTGAAATACTCCAACGATTTCCAGTACTGGCCATTTGCAAGACATTTTGTCACGATTGTGTTCCAAGAAATAATATCTCGGTGTTCCATACGCGTGAACACACGCTCCGCAGACTTCAAATCCTCGCCTTCTGCGTAAATATTCATCAACGCATTGCATAAGTTATTATCAGACACCAAGCCAGCCTCTATCGCCAAACAATGAACCACTAGACAGACATTCGAAAGGTTCAAACTTGATAACGCCGACAGTGCAAGTAACAGCGTTGTCGAATCAAACCTAGTTCCCTTCTGAATCATCTCAACGAAAACTCCAAGAGCTGCCATGGAACGACCATTTTGGTTCAGAGCAGTGATCACACTGTTCCAAGCAATCACATCTTTCACTTTCAGCTCACTAAACAGACCCAAAGAAGACACAAAGTCCCCTGCTTTACCGTAAAGCGTCAGGAGCTTTGAAGACGCATGCAAATCTTGAAGAAACCCACTCTTCAGAGCAAAACAATGGATGCTCCTCGGAGTCTCTGCCTCCGCTCTCATCATGGAGGATCTAAGTAAATCTCGAACGAACATATAGCTCGACTCCGCCGTCTTATTATCTCTGTTACGCATTTCGTCGAACACCTTATGGTCAATAAGAGTATCTTGAGACGAAACGGCTGAACTGAAGTATCGCTCATGTTTTTCTTTAGTGATGTGAAAATGGAAAGAATAGCAACCGGAAAGAAACTTCCGGCGAGGAAACGAGCGCCTAAAAGAGCAGATTATGTGACCGGAGCAGTAAAGTCTCAGCTTTTCCGGTGAAATTGTAGAGTTTCTTACCATCATCCAACACCTGGACATGGCGGGTTTCCCGGCGGCGGCAAAACCATTTAAATTTTTTTAATTGGGCCTTTACTGGGCTCATTTCATTGAGCCTTTTTCTTAAATTGATTTTTTTTTTCTGACACGAATGTTTTTTATAAAGGACATGCATGCATGTCTTAGACAACGTATTGTGACATGATGTCTATTGTCTTTGGTTGGTTGGCGAGTAGTTATTCCCTTTGGGACATGAATGCTCATCTTATTCCTTTCAGACCATTTGTTTATAAAATTTAAAATAAATAACTAAGAATTCTATAGTTTTTAAACACTAATTTATTATTGTATTACAAATTATGAAAATTATTAAGAGACAATTCTACAATCAATAATTCTATTTGTTAGAATTTACGTCCAACGATTCTACTTTCACCAATGAACCATATTTCCACTACTAGTTTGAAGTACAATCATACAAGGGCTCTTCAACGTATGATTCTTGGGGATTAAACTAATGTCTCCAAGACCCCAATGGTTTAATAGTTTATCAATTAATAATAGTCGACGAGATCCGTACTGTACTCGTTAACTCTCCCGAAAGCATTGCATATCATAAGTTTCGTGTCCCCGAAAGCATTGCCTATAGTATTTTTTTTTTATTATTATTGCATTGACCATTTTCGTGTAATTCGATATTAATTCCCTCTTTTCTTTATAGACCACATTAATAAATCTTGTTTAAAATGCATTAACTGCCGTTAACAAACTACTACGTGTTATAAAAAAACTAGAATTTTATTGTATCGAAGAAATTTAAATAAGGGCAAAATTTTATACCCGTATGAGAAGATAACACTGATAATAAGAGAGGATGTGTTATTAGAAGGAGAAGGAAAATGGTGTGTCTATAAACGATCGAAACGATCGTTTATATAGAAGAGAAATTAACTGTGCAAATAGTGCAACGGGCCCCACATCCTTTATAATTTTCAACATATGCGGCTCATAACACTCCCCCTTGGGGACCGGTGTCACTATCCACTCTCGCTTAACGTCTTCGTTGCCTCGTTAAAAAAACCTTTCTAGGAAAACCCAATGGGAAAAACCATAGTAAGGTAAAAAGAGTACAACTACGTAAGCTCCCCCTCGAATGAGCAGTCATAAATCCTTCTGATGATGCATTCCAATGTTACGAACATGTTTTCTGAATATCGAAGTCGGAAGTGATTTTGTGAAGAGATCAGCTGCATTGTCGCATGATTGGACATATCTTACTTCAATCTCTTTCTTCTTCACGAGCTCTTGAGTGTATGAGAAGAACTTCGGATGAATATGCTTCGTTCTATCGCTTTTGATATATCCGTCCTTTGTTTGAGCAACACATGCTGCATTATCTTCATATAAAATAGTTGGCTCCGTATTTTCGCCAATCCCGCTGCTTGAACAGATGTGTCGGCTCATTGATCTCAGCCATACACATTCTCTACTTGCTTCATGGAGTGCAATGATCTCAGCATGATTTGAAGAAGTAGCCACGAGCGTTTGTTTCTGGGAACGCCAAGATATAGCAGTGCCTCCGATCGTAAAAACGTATCCTGTTTGCGATCGGGCTTTGTGTGGATCTGAAAGATATCCTGCATCTGCAAAACCAACCATTTGACCTTTTGAACTTTTAGGATAAAATAAGCCTAAATCAATGGTCCCTTGGAGGTAACGAAAAACATGTTTGATCCCATTCCAATGTCTTCGGGTTGGAGATGAGCTGAATCTTGCCAAAAGATTCACAGCAAATGATATATCAGGCCGTGTACAATTTGCAAGGTACATCAGCGCTCCAATTGCACTTAGATATGGTACTTCCGGACCAAGTATCTCTTCTTTCTCCTCAGGTGGTCGAAATGGATCACTTTCAATATTAAGTGACCTAACGACCATCGGGGTGCTAAGAGGAGTTGATTTATCCATGTTAAATCGTTTCAACACTCTTTTAGTGTATGTGGATTGATGCACAAATATACCATTTTGTGAATGTTCTATTTGTAGGCCAAGACAGTACTGTGTCTGTCCTAGATCTTTCATCTCAAATTCTCCTTTGAGATAGTCTGATGCCTTTTGTATTTCCTTTTGAGTTCCGATAATGTTAAGATCATCAACATATACCGCGATTATTACAAATCCGGATATTGTTTTCTTGATGAAAACACATGGACATATAGGATCATTCACATATCCTTCTTTTGTTAAATGTTCACTGAGACGATTGTACCACATACGTCCAGATTGTTTTAACCCATATAATGATCTTTGCAATTTTATTGCACATAACTCTTTAGGTTTGGAACTTAATGCTTCTGGCATTTTAAATCCATCAGGGATTTTCATGTAGATATCAGTATCTAATGATCCGTATAGATAAGCTGTAACAACATCCATGAGACGCATCTCTAGATTTTTATCAGCTGCTAGACTCATCAGGAATCTAAATGTAATGGCATCCATAACTGGAGAATACGTTTCTTCATAATCGATTCCAGGTCTTTGAGAAAAACCTTGAGCCACTAGACGAGCTTTGTATCTCGTAATCTCATTTTTCTCATTTCGCTTTCGAACGAAAACCCATTTGTACCCAACTGGTCTCACATCTGCAGGTGTGAGCACAATAGATCCAAATACTTTTCGTTTATTAAGCGAATCAAGTTCAGCTTGTATTGCATTTTTCCATTGTTCCCAATCATGTCTCTTTTGACATTCATAGACAGATTTTGGTTCTGGATCATCGATTTCTTCATTTATTTCACTTGACACAATATATGAGAAAGCATCATCAAGGTCATTTTGTTCATTTCTATTCCATATCCTTTTATTATGGATGTAATTAATAGAAATCTCATGATTATCTTTCGATTCATGATGCTCTGATTCATGATGCTCTGATTCATCAGAATCCTTATCATTTATTTCCTCCAAAATATTTTCTGCTATTTTGGGTGCATCATATATTTCAGCTTTCTTCTGTTTCCTAGGATTCTTATCCTTAGAACCAACAGGTCTACCACGCTTCAGGCGTGTTTTTGGCTCTCGTGTGTCATCCTCCTTTTCTTGTTCATTTGGCATTTTGATACGAGCAGGAGCATTTGCAGCTGGTATATGAGATTTAGTTACCGTCTTGGTATCTACAAATGCATCAGGTAGCTGGTTAGCTATACTCTGTAAATGCATAATTCGTCGAACTTCTAGTTCTGACTCTTTAGTGGGAGGATCAAGATATAACAATGATGGTACACTCCATTTTATATCACTTCCAACATTTTTGTTTTCTCCCCCTAGAACTGGGAATACATTTTCGTCAAAATGACAATCAGCAAAACGTGCTGTAAAGACGTCACCAGTCTGTGGTTCTAGGTATCTTATAATCGATGGAGAGTCACAACCAACATATATTCCCAACCTTCTTTGTGGTCCCATCTTTGTTCGTTGTGGTGGTGCTACAGGCACATATACTGCACAACCAAAGATTCTTAAATGGGAAATATTTGGTTCTCGACCAAACGCTAATTGTAGTGGGGAATACTTGTGGTATGCACTCGGTCTGATTCGAATGAGTGCTTCTGCATGCAAAATAGCATGTCCCCATACAGAGGTTGGAAGTTTTGATTTCATGATCAATGGTCTTGCAATCAGTTGCAGACGCTTAATTAACGATTCAGCCAAACCATTTTGCGTATGAACATGAGCCACAGAATGTTCAACTTCAATTCCCGTTACCATACAATAATCATTGAATGCTTGGGATGTGAATTCACCAGCGTTGTCTAATCTAACCTTTTTAATATTATAATCAGGGAACTGTGTCCGCAGTTTGATTATCTGAGTTAGAAATCTCGCAAATGCCATGTTTCGAGATGATAATAGACAAACGTGTGACCATCTACTGGATGCGTCAATTAATACCATAAAATAGTGGAATGGTCCACATGGTGGATGTATCGGTCCACATATATCACCTTGAATTCTTTCAAGGAACTTTGGTGATTCTTTATCGATTTTGGTTGGCGATGGTCTTACGATCAATTTTCCTAGAGAACATGCAACACATGTCATTTTATTCCCTTGAGAAATCTCCTGGATTTTCAGTGAATGACCATGTGAACTTTCTATGATTTTACGCATCATTGTAGTGCCTGGATGGCCAAGGCGATCATGCCATAATGTGAACTCTTCTGGGTTCTGTTTTACTAAAAGATTTGATTCGATCTCATCGATATAAGTATGATGTAACCCCGAAGGAAGTTCTGGAAACTTTTCCAATATGTGTTTTCTGCCACATTTCTCAGAAGTTACATACATGTATTTCTTTCCATCCTCAGTTGCAGACTGAGTATCATATCCGTGAAGATATATATCTTTAAAACTCAATAAATTCCTTTTAGAACTTGGAGAATATAGAGCATTATTTATGGAAAATTTTGTTCCATTCGGTAAAGTAAAATTTGCTTTACCAGTTCCTTCAATCACGTCTGCAGGACCTGATATTGTATTGACGACAATTTTTGTCGGTTTTATATCAGAGAAATATCTCTTTTGTCTCAGAATAGTGTGCGTTGTTCCACTATCTGGTATGCATATTTCACGAATCCGTTTCTTGGATTTTGCTTCATTACCATTCTGATCCATTTCTGAAACTGTCATAAATATTAATAAAAGAAAAACATAAAATTCATTCATATAAGGAAACACATAATAATTATACAATAAGATGACGTTGAAAACATCATTATTTTTTTAAAACATGAAATATAATAATTATACATGGTAATACTGAAAACTATTCAATACTCTTATCATAGGCATTTCGATTCTCTTCAGGAGTAATCTAGTCCAGCTCATTAGCGAAGTCGGAGGATTCAAGGTATGAGGTCCCTTCAACATTTTCCGTGAGGTTCACCTCTTTAGCCTTTCCTTTTATGGACTCTTGATATAACTTGCACAAATGTGGGGGAGTACGACAGGTACGGGACCAATGTCCTTTACATCCACATCTGTAACATACAGTCTCACTTTTCTTTGTGGTATCCTCTTCGGTTTCTTTTCCTTTAGGAGGTTGTTCAGATCTAACCCATTTGTTAGATCTAATACTTTTAGGATAGTAAGGCTTTCCACGTTTGTTGTTGAAACGCCGACCACGACCTCGGTTGGTCTGGTTTCTCCTTCCCGAATATTCTACCGCCGTAGCATTCACTTCGGGAAATGCCTTGGCTCCCGTAGGTCGGGAATTATGGTTTTTGATTAGTAACTCATCGTTCTTTTCAGCCAACATGAGTGTTACCATCAATTCAGAAAATTTGGTGTACCCACATTTTCTGTAAATTCGGGATAAGACGTTGTGTTCTTTGTGGAAAGTATTGTATGTCTTGTCAAGCATTTCTGCTTCGGTGACAGGGTTACCACAATATTTTAATTGTGCAACTATCCTTAAGATAGTGGAATTGTAATCTCTAACCCTTTGGAAATCCTGAAACCTGAGGGTTTTCCACTCTTCAAGAGCGTGAGGGAGATTGATTTCCTTTTGATTATCGAATCTGTCTTTCAAGGCTTGCCATAGTACGGCTGGGTCCTCAACGTCTCCATAGTCGTGAGTTAGATTCTCATCTAAGTGCTTCTTCAGGAAGATTATCGCTTCGGCTATATGCTCGGGTGGCGATTTGTTACCGACTTTTATCGCTTCGGTTATCTTTTTTATTACAAGATAGGGTTTCACATTTGTGACCCATCTGACATAGTTTTCGCCGGTTACTTTCAGAGCCGGGAACTGGAGTTTCTCGATGTTTGCCATTTGTATTTCTAAAACACAAAATAATAATTTTATTAGAACTTCATAATTTAAAAACCGTTTACATTAATCATACATGCAATTACAAAGAGAAGCGATGTAAAGAAAAGTAAACCGATATTCATCCTAAATTCTCTTGGAGTAAATTCTCCAACGGATAAACCATAAATAGAAACACAAATAAAAATGGCACATAAAAACAAAAGTGCGCGAATCATCTTTCTTGAAATAAAAAAATCGGAGGAGAGCGATTTGAAATTTTGAGAGAAGATGAAATGTTTTGGATGATGAAATGGAGTGAAAATGAGTTGTATTTATAGATGAAAATTACTGTTCATGACCGTTGGAGAAAGGGGAAATTTTTGAAAAAAATTCTTTGTGACCGTTGGGGTTAAATCGAGTGCACTAAAAATCAGTCTGAAAATATCGTATTAAACAGTTAATCAAATCTATAAAATTTCATAAAAGTAAAAATTATAGCAATGAAATATTTATGTTATGACAACAAATCATGCGACGGCTCAGCCGATCAATGCAGAGTAGTAAATAAATTATACGGCGGCTCGGCCGACCAATTAATAATAAACACAATATAAGGCGGCTCGGCCGACCAATAAATAACAAACACAATATAAGGCGGCTCGGCCGACCAATAAATAAATTAAATTAATAGTAAATAATATAGGCGGTATTCCGGCCATTATAACATGATATAAATAATAGTAGAGGCGGTATACCGACCATTATAACAGAGTATAAATGATACAAATAAATTTTACCGAATCGCAGAGTGATCGTGCTGATAACGTGTTATAAAAAAACTAGAATTTTATTGTATCGAGGAAATTTAAATAAGGGCAAAATTTTATACCCGTATGAGAAGATAACACTGATAATAAGAGAGGATGTGTTATTAGAAGGAGAAGGAAATGGTGTGTCTATAAACGATCGAAACGATCGTTTATATAGAAGAGAAATTAACTGTGCAAATAGTGCAACGGGCCCCACATCCTTTATAATTTTCAACATATGCGGCTCATAACACTACGTACATATTTTTGTTAATGCACATTGACTTTCTATTTGACTTTGAGATCGATGTACCTGTGACGTACACCTGTTTTCATTCTCATCAAACTAAACGTAACCACGTGGCTTCTGCATTTACTAGTATTATTGATCTTTTTTCTTTTTTTTTTGCCATCTAAAAATTATTATTAAGGGACAAAGCCCAACAGTACATCACACATACATTACCAAAAAACCTAATACAGAGGATAAAACCTAAATGGGTTTTAAGCCCAACCCACAGAACCGGCCCAAATCATTAACCCGATCTGCCCTCCATTACCCGGCGCGACAAGCCCAAAAACTACTTCCCAAGCCCACTAGGCTTCACACACACGTGTCGATTAATTATCAAGACCAAACCACGTGTTGGACTCCTCACCGATGAGGAACATGTGTTTCACCGACACCTCCACCTTTCACCGCTTCGGGCATCATCACCGGAGCCATCACCGGCGTTTCACCGAAGGATCACCGGAATAGAAACTCTGCGCCACGAACCCATCATCTTCCACGGAGAGCAACCTCGACCAACGAGATCTCATCCAAGGAAGAACCCAAACTCCTACTCAGTCGAGATCTCAAACACCAATCCAATCGAGATCTCCTTCCTTGCCTTGATTTCGTGTATCGGAGAGCATCCAATCGACCCAGTCGAGATCTCCTCCGACTCCCAGCGAATCAAAGCTATAAACCCATCGATCGCATCACAAAGGAAAATAAACTTCTATTGTCGGCGGCGCAGAGCTTTGGAAACCTCTACCACCCCGAGATCAAAAGCCAACGACGACGAGGCTGAAGGAGCCTCTGCCTCCCGAAATCAAACAACCTGGTAGAGCACTAGAGAAAGCTTCGTCTCATCTCGTCTCCGCCCCTTGTAATACACTAATATTAAGCTTGCATCAAAGTCAAAAGAATACAGTATTTTTCTTGTTTTTGTCGAGAAAAACAGTTTATTATAATGAGTCACGACGATCGAGTTGTTATAGTATTGAGTTTCGCAATAATACATATGAAGGTATGGTTGAGTTTTTGCATTCAGCTTATTATAATAAGAGTTAATTTGTCGTAACTGAGTTATGTGCAATAATTTGATCATGCGTTGACAGAAGGTGTTGAGTAATTATATACTGACGATACCTTCTAAATAACTACGTGTTCCTATCATAAACACTGTTAAGAAGTTTATAGGAGTGCAAATCAAATTGTAAAACCATGATCGGTAGGCATGGATGAACTTTGCTAACATGATGCAATTGACGAGTTACATACATATTAATTTATTTAATTATTGATAGTCGGTCAATCAATACTGGCTAAATACTTCTAATCACATAGTTAGTTAAATCAGATTTGCTGATTGCATAAAGTCTGATATATATCAACTTGTACACGAATTGCTGCGTCACTTTACATTGGGCAATCTAGTGTTATTCTTATAGCTTTATATATGCCTTATATACTTCCATAACTGCTTTATCTATCATAGCATTGTAATTTCGTATATTCGTAAAACCAGAAATTGTTAATGAATATAATTTTTATTGGAAACGAACGAGTTATATACATTATTAATGTAAATTTTATTAAATAAAACTCGACAATAAGAACCACAAACTGACAAAAAAAGGATCAGCATATGAGCATAAGAATATTGAAATGCAAAATTATATATAGGGTTTTCTGCAAAAAAAACCTCAACGTGGTTTTGTTTTGCAAATTAATCTGCGAACTCAAAAACCCACGGGTCAACCCTCCAAGTGCCAGTCAGACCGCAATATAACCCTCGGCCGTATATATGTGTATTTGACAGTGTATAATTTTAACATTTTTCAATACTACGTCGTTTTGGCGCTAATTTTTAAATGAAAAAAATTGTTGAACTCGGGGTTTGAAACTTGAACCTTAAACACTATGTGCATGCTATATAACCAAATATATAGATTTGTTAAACGCAATTATATAGATTTCTAAATATATTGAACAACAAATTAAACAAATATATTTGTTGGCCGAGATGGTTATATAGCATGCACATAATGTTTAAGTTTCAAACCCCGAGTTCAACAATTTTTTTTCATTTAAAAATTAGCGTCAAAACGACGTAGTATTGAAAAATGTTAAAATTATACACAGTCAAATACACATATATACGGCCGAGGGTTATATTGCGGTTTGACTGGCACTTGCAGGGTTGACCCGTGGATTTTTGAGTTTGCGAATTAATTTGAAAAAAAAAACACTTTGAGGGTTTTTTTGCAGAAAACCCTTATATATATTCTAGCATATTAAAACAGATAAATTTTCTCATAAATATATTGGTGTGACAACTAGCAACTTACGAGTAACAGAGTCATCTCTCTTCGATCCGACACAGAGGAAGGATGAGATGAACCTCAGCCGGAGTTATTCTAACTCCGTTTCGATCGGTTTGATTCTGGGAGGCGGTGATTTCTCTACACCGTCCTCGCTAGCTTTGGATTTCGGGGATCGGTGGCTCTGCCAGCACTAGATTCGTCTGCTTTCGGTTCCGGGAAGCGGTGGCTCTGACAGCACCGTTTTTCTCCGGCTTCTTGGTCTGTGATCCTCGCTTTTGCGCTCTCTTCGCTCAATCGACTCTCGATCTGAGACTCCACGTTGGCTGTTCTTGGATCGATCGTAGATGATTGATTTGATTCTTCAAAGTGTGGATCGGTGGTGGGTTTGAAGGGTTCGAGGACGGTGTTGGGTCGCGTCTCTTTCCGACTATGGTGGAAGATCTTTTTTGCCATTTGATGCGTGATGTTTGATCTCGGTATCTTGTTTTTCCGGTGTGTTTTCCGGTGGATGCCGTTTAGGGTGTCGGCAGCGTCTTGCATGTCGGGGAAGAGCGGAGGCGATCTGATCTTGCGACACATGTCCTCGAGTGAAGGTTTCGATAAGATGAAGCGGCCTTGTGACACGTGTTCCTCGCTGGTGAGGATCTTAACACGTGTCCTGACCACGAAACACGCGTGCTGCGTTTTGGCGCTGATTTGTTTGAGGTTTTGGGCTGCGGACCACTTTAGCTTGTTAAGGTTGCCCTCTGTGTTGGGCTTTATGTCCTTTTGTATTGTGTTTGAGTTTTGTTCTTTGGGCTTGGCCCATTTAATAAAATCAAGATGGAAAAAAAAAAAACTTACGAGTAACAGAAAACTATCCATAGTTTCAACCGATACCGCTTAGTGAAGCCCATTGTTCTCTCTATTTGATTCATTTTCCTACGTCCCTACGTTTCTTTCATAACGTAGTTACTAATCAATCTTTGTGTTTTATGGGGCGTAATATTGTTTTTTTGCTGTGTTTTCTCAACTATTTATGTCTTCCTTATTATTATTTTATTACTATAGAAAAAGAGTATATTTCGTATATATCGATATTTTGGATGGCAACTAAAATAAATGGTCGGTGAATTAATTTCGAGTTGACTTCTAAGCCCGGTATAAAGAAATGTGTAAATGTTTGTGGGGTTCCTGAAAGCTTAATCGTCATGGCAAAAATTGATTTTGGACACCAAAATTAAAGAACTTGTGGAAATAGTCTATATATATACAATAAACATTAAAAAGATAGTTTACAAAAAAAACATTAAAAAGATATATATATATATATAATAAACATTTAGAACAACTCTTCATTTTTACATTAATTTTATATTCACATTATCCATACGAATTAATACAATTATTTTGTCAGCAATTTCATTTTTTTTTTTTTGTTCAACGTCAGCAATTTCATTAAAATTATGAAATAATTTGTTTTTTAGAAAACAAAAAAAAGTTTAGTTTAAACAGGGAAAGTATAATTTCTCAGGACGACTTTTTCATTCGATTATTAAAACGATAGCATTGAGAAACCAAGCCCGTTCTTCTCCATCCAGAAACCTCCATGTACGTAAACCAAGTAAAGAAAATCATTTCGGGCACGTATGTACGAAAATTATATATTTTTTTCAAATGTAGTCCCTGGCGCATATATGTAGTCAAAACTCAAAAGAGGGGATAAATACGAGCATTATAGAAAATGTGAATATTTTCAAATTTCAAATACAAATGTGACACGTGCATTTTCTGATTGGACACTTTTCTAGTTGGTCAAATTTTGTGAACTTGATATGTAAATACTCCACAATCGACATTTTCCAGTCTAATAAGTGGGAACATACAGTAGCTGGAATTTATTCGCACCATTTTGATTCTATATCACTTTTCAAATTCAAATAATACTATCGATCAACGATTTGCTAGTCTAATAATTAAAAAATGTCTAGATATTTTACCACTCGGATTCAATTTTTATTGAGAATAACTATTTACATTATTCATGTTTATATTCACACCATTTTGATTTTATATCACTTTTCAAATCTAAATAATATTATTCGATGTTTTGTCGATCTAATGGTAAAAAAAATGTCTAATAGATCAGATCCGGACATACGGTGTTCTTCGGAGAATCAATTCATCTGACCATCACTTAATCTAGTTTTAATGTGCAGATACCAAAAATATGATATTATGCCAATCAAATTCAATTCTCGTTAGAAATAATTATTTACATTAATGGGTTTATGGCAAAGAGTTAAACCCATTTTTTTTAAATGGTGGCTTTAATGGTAAAAAAGTTGGGGCATAGTGTAAACTCATCTGTCTTGAGTTCGATTCATTCTAGGAACAAAATCATTATTATTTGATCAATATGAACTTGGGTTTCAGCCCATTTAATTTACATGGTAGTACATTAACAAATGACTTGGCTACAGCTTGGTATTAGTCGAAAGATATTTTAAATTCGAATATAATATAAGTCTAGTAACATTAAGCGGATTTCTCCCAAGACCGATTAGATCTGCCGATAGAACATATTAAAAAAACAATCCCATTTGATAAGGCCCTTGTTTTGGCGTCTTGAAACTTTAATTTTGTAGAATCATTGTAACATAAATTAACATATATATATATAAATTAACATATTGTCCAAATTGGATTGAAGTTAGGTTTTAGAATGTAAAAGATAATAATATAACACATTGACACTATTCCAAAAAAATCAAGAATGGTATTGTTCAAATGGTTAAACCATTAAAACAAATTTTATATAGTTAGATGTTTTTGAAAGTAGATGCTATTCGTCATCATTATGTTTGCATGGTACAAATTAATAACTTTCATAACATTTTTCATATTTGACTTGAGAGTATATGCACTCGTATCTTTACCACTGAATCACGCAAGTCAATTTTACTTATATCCGGATCCGGATATTTCAAGAACCGGAGTTTTCTACTATTTAAAAAAAAAATGGTTTAGTAACTGTCACTGAAATTGAAGCTGTGTCTACATGCATTAAATGGTTTGTGCTTATTCACTATTGGAGGATTTGATTATCAACTAGATTGTGATAATCCTTGGTCAGAGCTAGCAAGGAAATTAAGTTAATGTCCTTTTTTGTTTACGTTTTTTGGGTTAAATTAAGCTAGCAAGGAAACTGCAAGTTTTTTGGGTTTGACCTTTTTTGTTTACGTTAATGTCCTCTGCGCATCCGTTGGTTTTTCTTTTGATATTTGTATAACTGTTGTATTCCCCTTTGTTTAGGGCTTAAACTTCTGGGAAAACTTTGTTTTCGCCGGGAAACTAGTGTTCCGCTGGCTCAGTGCATCACCCTTGTATCTTATCTTTGAATCTTTTAATGTTATAATATTTTCAGGGTTTAAAAAAATAGTAACTGTCACTAACTACACGTATGTGATCACTATAAGCAATATTACTTTTATCTTTCCAATCAAATAACCAAAATGAACCCCCACCCCTTCTCAAAGTCTTGGATCTGCTTTATTTGTAAGTTTTGCGGCTGAAATGGGAGATTAGGGGAAGATATTATCATATACATCATACCATGCTAAAATTGTTTGGTAATATATTTGATTATTTAATTTAGTGGAAAAATCTTGGTTGAAAATATATATGCAAGAACATGTACGTAGCCTCCCTACTTCTTTTTTTGGTCAAAGCCTCCCTACTTCAATATCCAGTATTTACATTGAGAAGGATATATATACATGAGGATCTCGAATGCCTCCACACGGCGCATACGCCATTCCACATTTCTTAATACAAGAAAAATTAATATTCTAGATTGAAACATGTAATTCCTCTGTGTCCCTATATAATAATTATTTTATGAAATAATAATTTTAGAGTCTTTTAACAGTGACATGTTTTATTAGATAACTTTTTGTTAAATCACTAACTTATCAAACATACAATTATAATCTCACAGAAATATATGTACAATCACTGCAAAAAAACTACAGTTACAAGAAAATAATATACCGCCTTAATTTTTTTTTAAATGATACTGCCTTAATTCTATAGCAAAACAAAAAAAACTAAAACTACACATTGTTTCAATCAACCTCTTATTAAATACAACTTTTAATATGTAAATATATAAGTGGTTGTAAATAATTGATATAAAATCTCAGATCCCTTTATATAAACCCTGAAATTCAATATTACTAGGATTAAATAAACTAAAATTTTCTTCTTCTTTCTTAGTTACACATTACCACAGTACCTGTGTGTTGCATCCAAATTGAAACCTAAATTTATCATATTTATTCTGCGACATAGGCGTTCTTGTAGATCCAACTAAAATAAATTTGGTATAGTCTGCAGCCTTCCTTTTCTTATACTAATTCTCGTAGTTCTTTCAAAATATTTAATAGGTTTTTTAGTCATTTTAACAACCTAGTATTCTAAATTTGTATGCTAATGCTCTGTTTAGAGCTGGGAAAAAAACTGAATCCGAAGAACCGAACCGAACCCGATCCGAAAAAGTAGTACTGAATCCGAACTGAAAATGATTAAATATCCGAACGGATACAAAATTTTGGTATCTAGAGAACCGAAACCGAACCCGACCCGAACCGAAGTATTTCGGGTACTCAAATGTATCTGAAATACATTTATATATCTAAATATATTAATTAATTATAGATTTAATGTATATTAAAAACATCCAAAATATATATGATACTTTTAAGTTGTCTAAAATACTTGAAAATATATACAAATAGCAAAAACTAAATGTCTAAAATAGCTAAAACATACTCTAAACACCAAAAATAGTTGAAATATCTACTGATTCTCTATCAAAAATATTTAATCGAAATCAATTTATATGTTAAGTTTAGGTATTGTCACATATGTTATTCAAATTTATATATAAAATAGTATTTTATTCACTGATTTTGAGAAATTTAAACTATATATAGAATTTTAAAATTTTAAAAATTATTTAAATTGGTTATCCAAACCCGAACCGAACCCGCAAAGATTCGAACCGAACCCGCAAAGATTCGAACCGAACCCGCAAAGATTCGAACCGAACCCGAACCGAAATTTAAAAATAACCGAATGAGGCTAAAATCTTTAATCTCGAAAACCCAAAACTTGAATAAACCCGAATCGAACCCGAACGGTTATCCGAACACCCACTCCTAGCTCTGCCCATCTAGACATCTACAACGTGTCCTGTCATGCAATTAAAACGAAAAGTTGTAAAGCTTATATTTTTATTGTCTTTATAGAATGTCAACAAGTTAGATACAATTAAATGTTATACTATAATAATACAAGTTGCAGGCTTGGTTCAGACAATTTTTTTTTTTTTTGAAACAAGGTTCAGACAATCGAACTCATCATTGTAACGTCCATTTTTTGTTTTTGTAATTACTGAGACATGATACCGTGTGGGGGCATATAAAGAAACAAATACAAATCAACGTCAAGGCCGGCTCAACATTATTGAGAATTTTAATCAGTAATATTTTATATATTTGTAATAAAAATAAAACTATATACATATCAAATAATTTTGGGCCATTTTCAATTTTATTTATTATTTATTATATATAAATATATAGATTTATAAAAAAATTAGGCTATTTAATTATTATTATACGGAAGACACGGGCTTGGATCCGGGACAGTCACACTGCTTGTCCCCCCTTGTGAGCCGGCCCTGATCAACATTACTTCTAAATGTCTTTATGAACAACAGTAGTTTGGTACTTGGCAGTAGGCCTGAGACAGATCGGATATCCGGGCAATTTTAAAGTATCTGGATCCGGATTCTTATCCGGCGGATCCATAATTTTACTATCCTTATCCGGATCCGGGGTTCTCGGATATCCGGGTGTCGGATATCCTTTTAAAAATTGTAATATCCGGCGGATATCCGGATCCGGATTTGGATTCTTGAAATAAATAAATAAATAAATAAATAATATTAATATATATATATATATATATATAAAATATTAACAATAATGTTAAAATATTACAAAATTTATATTAATGTTAAAATATTACAAAATTTATATAAAATTTACATGTATAATTATTTTTATGTATAATATTAAAAAAATTCATATAAAATTTACATATACTATTATAAAAATAAAAATATATTAAATAAAATTAGTTTTTATATATAGATATTATTATTTTTGAAATAGTTATTAATAAAACTTACGGATCCAGATATCTGGACTAAAAAATCAAGATATCCGGATCCAGATTCGGCTTTGACGGATCCAATATTTTACTTTCCGGATCCGTATTTGGCCCCTCCGGATATCCGGATTTTCGGATCGAATCCGGATAGAATATCAGTTCGAATCTGGATCTCGGATAAAAGTCTCAGGCTTACTTGGCATGGTTTATCTAATTCTTATCTACTTGATGTACGTAAAACAAAATTAGAGTGTTTTTATTTGATTTGGTTTTAATCAAAAACGCGCCCGAGTTGGCCGATTTCGCGCCGGTTAAACGCAACTCGGTGCTGCTCCGCCGCGATTGTGTTATTCGGGTAGAAACTCGGACTTGAAAAAAAGTATACATATTTTGATTTTCCGGTTCGAAATCGGTCCTTTAAGCATAGATCTATCATATTTCATTGTTACCGATCAAGAATCATAGCTAATTGTCAAAGAAAAAGATGATTTATGTTTTAAAAAAAACGGATGTCAACTAGGGTTTGAGAAGAAACAGGCCGTGAGGAAGATGATGAAAGTCAAATTACTGATATGTCCTTCATTAATGAAATGTAAAAAAAAAAGCCAAAAAATAATTTTCTTGGTAATCGAACTCAGAAGAAAAGAACTAAATCAACTTAATGTAATCGATGGATTACTATACAACGTTTGGTATAAACTATCAAAACAATTTTCGATATAGGATATGACAATTCAAAAATGTGAAAATATTTAATTTTTATAAAAAATTATTCTTCGAATACTTTTTGATTTTTTTCCGATTTTTTATTAACTCGCTAGATCCAGGTCTAAGTATAGCTTCTAGCTCAATTTGGAACGTGGGTTTTAATTAACTTTAGTGGTTTTATTAAAGAAAGTGTAGTCAAAGATTACGATTCAGCGATTTTTCTTTTCCAAAGACTTGACATTGACTAATCGGTTTACCACGGCCTCTTTCTAACAAACAGTAAACGATTTTTTTTTTTTTCAATTAACTCAATATTTATTAAAATATTTATAGTCTCGAAAAGATAATATTTACTTCATATCCAAAATAAGAGATACGATTCTGTATAGATACGATTTACTGAATCTGTATCCATATGATGATAGGAATATGACTTATCGGTCCCATATTTTGAGCAAGAGGCCATGGACATGGCCAACTCGTGTACAGGAAAACAATTATAACGCATAACGTTAAAACCAATGATTTCTTTTGAAATTATTGAACTCTGCGGTGAAAAATTCCAAATTAATTGGGAGGCTCGAATATAATGTCCTCTCAGTTATGATACTGGTACGATGGTCGATATAACATTATAACATATCAATCTCAATTATTGTTTGTGACATTAAATTCTCTCTAGCCATAATGCTCTTCGTCGACATTCATATTTAATTAAACTCGAAGAAGAGAGTACTTTTGTCATATATTACATCTATGATATATGTAAGCATCTGTCGACATGTGCATATATATACGCATGTTCTCCAGAATGTGAATTTTCATATCTATTATGTATATCAAATTGGATCGGTTGACAGTAGAAAAAATATATAGATAGGAGTTTAGCAGTCATTAGAACATAAATAATAAGAACATGTGCATATATATACGCATGTTCTGCAGAACGTGAATTTTCATATCTATTATGTATATCAAATTGGATCGGTTGACAGTAGAAAAAATATATAGATAGGAGTTTAGCAGTCATTAAAACATAAATAATAAGAACTGCTAAGAATTACCAGTTTTGTGGGTATCAGGTTGGGCCTGTAGAGCATTGATCCTAATCCTGCATGTCAATCGGTGACAGCTTGTCACGTAGAAGAGTTGTTAATGTATGAAGTCTTCGTTTTGAAGAACGCCAAGCGCACCAACAACCAAATTATGGAGTCAGCGAGGGTTCATAAATGAGCTCCGTGGGCTCAAGGCTGACTCTGCAGGACACCAACCCTAACCTCTCATATGTGAGCCTTCACTGACTGCTCCATGTAGGTTATTGGTGTGCTTGGCGTTCTTCGAATCCAAGACCTTATCCTTTAACAACATTTTCAGAGTACAAGTTATCACCAATTGATCAAAGGGCACCGACCCTAACCCCTTACATGTGAGCATGGGTATGGATGACGGATTGTCACATAAATTTTATACTCGAGTAGTTTCCTCATGTTGCGATGCAAGGCCATTTTATATGGCACTAGAAAAAAACTTATATAAAAGTACCCATGTGTCTAAAGTTCTGTTGCAACCCTTGCTCGTATATTCACACATATATATATGTCAGTATCGACAGGTTCGTCTTATTTTATCGGATGTCTGGTTTAGTATTAATTGAACTTTTTTTTTGTTGGATTTTTTAATATTAATTGAACATTTGCAAGAACTTTATTTCCTTACCAAAAAAATACAGTTGTCCAATGTATGGTACGAATCATGAAGATGAGAAAAAGACCCAAACTAGTAAAATCGACGGGTCAAATTTTCATACTCTCGCTAGAGAGATCATGTTTATCAATTTTATGCATATATATATATATGGCTAATTAGTTTATCACTATTTTTGACCAGTATAGGTCTGCGTTTCTATCCAAATAGTTAATATGGTGGATTATATCATATGATTGGTATTTTCCCTAACATTAGTTGAAAAGTATTCTAAATTCGGGTCATGAAATATGGTAGTTAGTCCATTCTGTAAAACTAATTGCGTTTTTTATAGGGCTACCAGTCAGTCGTAAGATATATAAAATTTTTTTTTTTGTGGAATTAAAAATGTCTCCTATTCGGGTATCAATACATCTTCTTGTTAGGATGTATACACTAATTGTAATTCATAATAGAAAAGAAAGGAAAAACGAATTATCTACTTTCTTTGTCAGCATTATGGAAAAAATGTAGATGTAATATTGCATGGATGTTTAGATATCTTGGACCTTGGTTATATGTTTAACCCCATTACCAGCCAGAGAACTACTGCCAAAGAGGCGCACGAAAAGCATATTTTAGTTTTGTTCGAGCTAATTACATGTGTTAAAGTTTGGTTATACCAATATTCAGGGCTGGCTCATTACCATGTAGGGTCTCGGACAACATAAATTTATATGCCCTATAATTATTATTTTTAAATATTAATATTTAAGATAATATCAAAACCAATAAAATAATTTAAACAGACTAACTAATTTTATTTTAATCCATTTTATGATTAAAATATTTTACATTAATATATGTACAAAATTATTTTATCTAAATCAAATATTATAACTTCATTTTTTTTAAATATTTGAAGTGGGCTCCCAAGCAGTTGCACCAGCCGCCCTAAGCTGTCCCTACCAACATTACAAGAAAATATTATAACAATGTAAGTTAAAATTACTCATATACTTATTAGAATTATTTGGGGGCGGCAGTTAAAAATAACAAGTAATATAAGCTGTCCCTGCCAACATTACAAGAAAATATTATAACAATTAAAATTACTCATATATATAAAAAAATGTTTGCCTCCCTCCTGTTGTGCCACGTCGTAAAATCGTTGATTGTGAGTGCGACATCTGTCTTCTTTGCCTAAAATTCATCGTTTCATTAACTTTTGATGTGGGCTGCTTCGTTTCATAATTATTTACAGTTTAATGGGTTTTTTGTTCACACTGTGATATAGCCCAAATACAGAGAGATAGCCACTATAATGCAAACATATGTAAAGACTGAAACTTTGGAAACGAAAAGGAAAAGAAGGAGCGTACCGTGAGTTTCTGGATGCTACTGACTTCGCCTTGGTTGGAGGCGATATCAACGGTGACGGTTCATTTCGCCGCCACCTCAAGTAACTCAATAACATTTAAGAGTTTAAAATTATAGGCGATGAGTTTTGCAGAGTATGAAGAGACAGAGGGAAGAGGATGATGAGCAACAACAATGAAGAGGTTATAAAAGAAAATCGAGCCAATTAATAAAAATATTCCACAGTTTAAGCGGTGGCGAGTAAATCAGATCGGTTTCTCAATTTTATGACTCGATCAAGAGAGAAATATAATTTTTTTTGTCTAAAGAAATATAGATATTATCAAAGCAAAGATTGCTCCGAACGAATCATAAGAAGATAAGGGAAGCAATCAAAGGTTTTTATTTCATTTTTTAATTAGTTATTTGAAATTAACATGAATGGAAATGCCATACACGCGGAGAGACATGCGCGTTGGTGAGATATGAAATACAAATTTTAAATTTAAAAGGGAAATAGACAGGAAGCAATGCGTTCAATTCCCATTGGGTCTTTTTTTGAACCTTTTGTTTCAAAAAAAAACGACAGAACATAACCGGATTTACTTCGGTTTAGTTTAGATTCGATTCAGCTTAAATGCATGCATGATTTTAAGATACACAAGTTTCATTCAATAAATAAATCAACGGAAAATTTTATTGTAAGAAATTGGGTTAATTGAAATTCATAAGACAGAAAACAATAAATAATTAAAAATAATTTTATAATTATCTAGCTACTTATATTTATATATCAAAATAACATAAATATATGATTATAATCTATATTATTAAAAGAGAAGTACCTATTTGAAAATGTTCTTACTTCATTAATTAAACTCCCAATTTTTTTGTCTTTTTCAGTTGCATTTATGAAATATCCTAAAACGTATAAAACTGCATAATTTATTACTTGTCTTTTCAGTTACATTAATGAAATATGCTTAAATGAATTTAAACTTTCTATTTTATTGTTTTTCTTTTTCAGTTACCTTAATGAAATATCCGTAAATAAATTTGGACATAATGTCATTTAATCAACAAAAAAAACTCATGAGTTATCCTTACGTGCATAATTTTAATAATGGAGATTTTTAAAAACGTGCATCATTAAAATGTTACATAAAACATACAGCACTAATATATAACATGCATCAATAAAACTAGAATTTGACTCACACAATTGTATGGATATTATTTTTAGTTGATTAAATTAAAAAATATTTATTTATTCAAAAAATATTTAAGAATGGCTATGTTTTTAAAAATTATATGGTATTATTTGCTCATAACTCATTTGTTATTTGCTAAATTGTTAGAAATAAAATTTTAGCATAATATAACTCAGTTGTCATTTGCTAAATTTATGGTTTTTATTTATATTTTTTATTATTTAATTATTTTATTTTCATTTTATATTTGAAAGAGAAATGAATTTTCTTTCAAACAATATTTTTGTAAATGTATTTCTTAAAAAATAATCAATTTAAATTGTTATTATCATTGAATATAATTATTTTTGACATAATTTGAGTTTTCGTTTACATCAAAACTTATCATATTTTAGGATAATTTTAATTTAAAATGTAATTTTCATATTTTTCAAACAAATTCTAAAAATATTTTTTAAATATTTTGTTATAATTTTTAAAAAAATACTGAGTTGCATTTCAAATAAAAAGGTAAAGATATTAAAAATATTCTAATTAAAATATGTAAAATTTAATATAGTTTTAAGAAAATGGTCAAAATAAAAAAATTAGACATAAAAAATCATGATTTTTGTTAACTGGGCGGATCATTATTTATATGATATCGCAAACGAAAAAAAAATTTATGTTTTTACAATTATCTAATTAACTATGTATACTCATTTTTTATATTTTTTTATATGATATCACACATTCGTAAAAAAATAGATAGTTTAAGATGCAAAAAAAATATTTACTTATTGAATATAATATGAATAAATTTTACAAATACATCATTTAATAAAATAAATAATTAAAAAACTGAAAATTCATACCCGCGCGCCTCTAATTAATATTTAAATAAAAAATCCAGGCGTAACCCTGGCCGATACTAGTTACTCATATATTAGAATTATTTGGTTGCGGCAGTTAAAAATAACAAGTAATATAGTGATTTTTAAATTAAAAATTACGAAGATTGTTATTATTCTTATTTGGGTTTTCTGAAAAAAAAAATTCGAAGATGATATTTTTGCGTGTTAAACTATGAACTTGAAAACCCACGGGTCAAGAAGGAACCATACGTCCGTACCGGACTGGTCTGTTCGGATCTCCGCCACGAGCTCTGATCAAACAGGTCAACACGTACGAGTACATTACCACGAACGTAGACAAATAAAGCAGAAGGTTCTCTCTTGAGTCGCTCTCGAAGCGTTTGGATATCTTGACGAGTGAGATCGAGAATGAACCAAAATTAAAAAGGTTGTTTTTAGTGTCTGTATCGAAGATCATGTACAGAGGGAAAAGGAAGAAAACAAATAATTTAGCAAATAAACAAAATTGTGTTTGACTTTGATGGTTAACAAAAAGAAACACGATAGCAAAAACGGCACCGTTGGTTTAGCTTGGGACCGGACCAGTGTTCAGTATTCTATTTATGCATTTTTACAGAAAAAAATAATAATTGCTCAAAACGAGGTCATTTCGATTTCAATCAAAAGTATACACATTTTTATACGCCACGACTGAGGGTTATATTGCGTTGACCAGTGAGTTTTTAAATTTGTGATTTAATACACACAAAAAAATCATTTTCAAGAGTTTCTTTTTGCAGAAAATCCTTTTTATTTTTGTCAAAAAAATTATATACGGAGAAAATAAAAAACGATTGTAGACAAAAACAATAAAATAATGAGTTAGGCATCAATTATATCGGTAATGTGATAATAGCAAAGTTTCATCGCCAAAATTTGGATAAAATGTACTATCTGTCAGATTAGATAAATGTATATTTAATGGTCTCTTCATAGAATTTTTAGTGCATTTTTATAATGTAAAAAAATGATAAAATATGTATGTGAAAGCTGATGGATATACATGATCATTTGCCTAATGCAGCAACATATGATTTCTCGGTGGCAAGTGCGTTATAAATCATTTTAATTGTTACTGTAAATTACAGCGGCTTCTAGACCTGTGTTGACGTGTTGCTGATGACGAACTTTAGTGTGTTCAAACTTCTAATTTGACATGTTTTTGTTGCAACTTATTTTGACATGTTGTTGGTGTGTGTGTGTTTTTAATAGTTTTGGTCCGTTTTTAACACTATGTTAGTATGTTAGAACAACCAGCAAACTACAATTTTGAGGAATTAAGGATATAAACTTTATTCATACCAAAAAGGATATAAACTTTATGAGATATTATTAACTCAATATCCTTGTTAGTTTGATTGTAGATATAATTGTGGTACTATACATTTGATTTACCCAATTATTACACTAACTGAATGAAATGGTAGTTTGGTACTCTTGAAAACAAATCTTGATAAAATCCATATTTTCCAAATGTATAAAAATATTCATGAAATTTTTTCATTTCAGATTTTTTGGATTAAAAAAAAACACGGCACTCCAAATTTATTGGTCGAGACTGGATGATATATAGATTACTACTAGATGGACTATTAGAATCACCGCACTGTTTAACTATCAATTATATTTTTCTTGCACCAAATTTTTATATTAGATTAAAAATCCAATGGATATAGACATATATAACCAGAGCTATACTTAACGGCAAGACGATAAAACACTAAGTATGAAGAAATAAGTGTAAGTTAACTACCAAAAATTGATGTAATTTTCAATACTGACACTTGTATGTTTCTTTCTTATTATTGTTCCCGAAATACTTTTTTACATTGGCCGTGTGAAATACAAAATTTGTTATTGATATTTCTATGTATATATACAAATAAACCTTGCTGATATAGTATCTGTAAGTGGCTGAATATACGATGGCAGAAAATAAGACTTTAAACTATATTAAATGGTCTGTTTTATTATTTACTCTTAAATTTTTAAGAAATAAGAAACAGAGAAGATATATATTCCAAAGTTTTCTTACAAACAAAAATTTAGTGATGATCATTGTAACTTTCTTATCAATCTGGTTTCCTATAAGCCACCTCATCTGGAGCATTTTTGGATCTAAGAAAAACACCGGACCTTGTATAGTTTTCTTCTAATGCAAATAAATGACAAAGCTAATACAAAAATATATTGACAGTTAACGAGATCATTGTGTAAGTGTGAGTAATGGATAGACCAGACCCAGTCTCACTTTTGCTTGTCGCTTTTAGGAGATGATACGATAGATGCTCTTTTACCTTTCTCTTTGCAGCTTGCACATTATATCCGGACACGAGTCCTCCTAAATGGTTGTTTTTTATCGCAGAAAATATTATTATAGCAGTCTTTTTAGAGCTGTGACCACAAAAGATGAGCTTACATGATAACGCCATTATTTCTAAAATAAAGAGATCAGTACAAAGAATTTTAATCTATTTCTGTGAATCTGCAGTCGAAATATAATGACATGTGGTCGAATCATATCATATCCTATTTATTATATAGATTCATGTCCTCATCACAAGATATAGAATAAACACCTACACTTTTTGTTGGAGAAAATAGATATAAAATCCGTTTTAATGATTTAAAATTGTTATATTTCCCCTCGGCTAGTAGCTATCAGTAAGAAAACTATATGAGCGAAAACTATATAAGTGAAATATGAAAACTATATAAGCTTTTAAGGGTATATTCTAATATTTGAAAAATATTAACCTATAAAAATTGACTAGTTTTTTAAAAAAAAATCAAAAAAAAATCAGAAACTCTTAAAACAATAAACTATTATTTTCCTCATTTGCTATGAGTTTATTGGTGAAATTTTCTCTGACATACTAACCAATATCAAAGTGTTTATATATAGTTTTCAACATTAGAACACTAAATTACTATAAAATAATAAAATAATAGAATAGTATTCTAAAGTGAATAATGAATTATTTTGTGCGACCTAGGCTTTGAATTATTTTGTTATGAATTATTTTGTTATGAATTATTTTGTACGATTTATATTTTGATTGACAAAGCATTTGCAAAAAAAAAATGCTTTTTACTATCCAATCAATTATTACCGTGTCCGTAAAAAGTGCTAATGAGCAATGAGACCCAAACTAAAAATATTATGGGAACGGAAGCATACTTTTTAATAACTAACATATGTGACCGATCATACAATTAAAATAAGATATTAACGTATTAGAAAAATTAACAGAAAATTTAACGGGAATTTAAGAATTAAGAATGCATAAAACCGTTGTAATGCATTAATTATCATGAATAATATTTTTTCTTTGGCCAAAACATAAGCAAATGAAGCTATTAATTAGGGCTTTAGCTATGTGGTAAGAAGTTACTCTATCATTAGTAAAAAGTAAAAACACATGAGAAAGGATAAGTTAGTTAATAAAAATGGGAAAAAACGAAGTCCGATACTCAGGATTTCGATATTAGCTATTAAAAATTATTAACAGAAAAAAAAAGAAAAAAAAAATCATTAACAGTATCAACGTTTAATTACAACTTAAAAGATTATTTAGTTGATAAAGACGTTTTTATATGGCCCCCAAAAGAAAACTGGTAGAAGAAATCATAGGCAAATTCGTTTTCTCTACAGTAGACACGTCAAGATATACAAAGAGAACATTTTGATTAATGTTTATATTTTAAAACCGAAAATGAATCTATATACATAAATGTATCAGTTTGATATACGGAAACCCTAGAAGTCGTGTAGAGAGGTGATCACTATCGACACGTGTGAGAGTAGCCACATGGAAATTATCCTTCGCGATTCTTAAAGTTCTCTCTACCATGTTTAGGCGTTAGGCTCGATCCTTATTTAATTGCAATTCTACTTTGTGAAGTTTTTTAGTCTATCCTTTATACATACATACATATGCACAATGTATTACATTCATAGTTTTGTTTGAAACCATTAATATTCGTACTTAAATAAGACAATGTTGATGAAATACGTTTATAATGCATACTTAATTAAGCAAGTATGCAGCCAATAATATTTTCAAGGCAGCCTTGTCCAATTATATATATCTAAATATTGAAACTATTAGATTTTCAGGATTTTAACCTCTTTCTACATTTGCAATCGATCTCCTGTTGTTATTCATTTATTCAACAAGTTTGCCCTTTAAAGACTCATGGTTGAGTGTTTGCACTTTTTGGATAAATATTGGGTATTCAAATCAATTGAAAGGATTAGAGTAATATCAATAAAAAATATAACTCTGGATAAACACTCTATCCGGATATGCAAATAAGTTGAAAACAAAAATTTATATCCAACTTAACTTCTTATAGTAAATGAATCAAATCTAAAATGTTTCCGAAGTCCGTTTTTTTACCACTTAACCACAAAAATTCCAGACAATAGTGTTTTTTTTTCCAATTCCAGACAATAGTTAAATAAATAAAATATGTGAAAAACATTTGTTTCATGTCACCACTAAAAGCGCTGGTTACAGAAGAATCTTAATCCTTACATGAAACAAATGTGATCACATCTTTTAAGTCCGAACTGATTCCACATCTTTTGTTATTTAGAATCGTCTACATAAGAAATCAATACCAAATTATATTTTCTAAATTAACTTCTGTTTTTCTGTTTCTTCTTGGGTCAATTGCATGGAGGGAGAATTGAGTTTAGATAAAGTAGGTTTGAATTTAAAAGAAAAAAACAAAGTCATGACTCCTCAAGAATATTCATGATTTGACACAAAATACTTTTGCTTGCAACAATAAAAAAAAATCATCATTTGTAATCTCTTTATTTTTTTTGTCGACTTTTGTTTCGACAAAAATTACCCTATTAACGCTGCATTCGGAAACGAATTAGTACATTAAAAACCAAAATGAAAATGCAGGCGAGCGACAGTTGTTTTCGATAATGGAAACCGAGCTGTATCTTTGGAAAAATACTTTTCTCCTTAACCAAAAAAAAACTTATCCTTCTTTTATCTTTTTCTAAAATATAAATAGAGCGATACGGAAACCAACAACATTTTCAGAAAAGGTATAAAATAATATATCAAAAAGGTTTGATTTCGTGTCCGCGTACGTACATAAATGTACAATACTGGCCAAATGTAGACAATATAGCGAACTGACTCAATAAAGGTGATCATTGGTTCGACCGTGGCTTTAAAAATTTAGCCGTAGATGATTAGCTGTAGATAAATCGATTGTACCTGTAAAGTTATTACTGTAGATTTTTTCTGCAGAAATTTTTGCTGTAATTAAATTTGTTGTAGCTGTAAGCTGTAGGCTGTAGATATTTTAAAATAAAATATATGAAATATGTGTTGTATATATAAAATTATTATTTTATATCAATTAAAATAATTTATATTAATATTTTTAATAAATTATCAAAATTTATTGTAATTTAAAATGTGATATGTAAATAATATTTATATTATTTAAATATCTTAATAATTTAAAAACACTCAAATTCAAAATTAAAATATTTATAAAAGTTTTTATTTATGATTATATAATTTATTTGATATTATAGATATTTTTTTTCATTTACAGATTCTACAGCCTATAAAAAAAAGATGTAGGGTTTTTGCCTAAAATACATAAGAAAAAGTTTTGCTTTATTTTTTTTGTTGTAGCTTTAAAAATAAAGGTAAAGCATGATTGGTAAAACTAAATAAAAACTTGATGTAGAATTTAATTTTTAAAAGTAAAGTTACAACATAATTGGTAAAATTTAATAATTTAAAAATAAATAAAGCTAAAGTAGAGAGATAAAACTCAACCAATCACTCCCAAAGTCTTTTAAGTTGTGTTTGTCACTATGAAATCAATGAAAAAAGGAAAAGTCTCATTAAAAAGGATTTTTAATTATTTATTCAAAATTATGTACATTCCATATTTTGCCTTATCGGGACATAACTCGTATCTGTTGTGGCAAATATATTCCTTTTTGGTAAGCGTTTTGAATTATTAATCAATGTTCGTAATGGTGCCCATAACCCATTTGTCTTCTTCCTCTTTCCTTAGCAAAATGTTTATTTTTCCGGCAAAAAAGGGATAATTTTTAAAAAATTAAAAAGAAAAGATATGTACCCAATTGGGAAATTGCCAACGTAACTCCTTTTTTTTTCTGGGCAAATGCCAACGTTTCTCTATATAAAGTAATCTTCTGTCAGGCACGCAAATAAAGGTCTGCATGTTATGAAAATTATGGTCGGTCGAAGAACGATCTACCTTTCGGATATTTAGTTTCCCCCCCTAATTATCTTTCTATATTATAAAGATAGGTTGTTTGCTAATGTTTGTATTACATATACACGTAGAACTATTTGTTCACGTGCATTTATTGAATTTAAATTCGTTGGAATACTATTCGTTGTAGATTGTCATATTTCATTCTTGATTATATTTCTTTGATGATTTTTAAAAGATGATTACATTCCAATTTTTAACTAAGCTTAGAAGTATGTAGTCGCTACTATGTCAATTTTTACAATGATAAGAAAACTTAAACAAAAAACAATCACCAGTATTACAAAAGCATATCGATGATCATGAATAATAATTCATGATCACTTCTATCACTTGGTTTTATATGATACTAAATACTTTAGTAAAGTACGTAAACTAATAAATAGTTAAAGCAAAAAAAAACATGTCAAGTTAACTAATTAATTCGTATGTGCCTACTTTTGGGACTACTCATTCTTAGATAAATTTTTGAAATAGTTAACCTAAAATGATATATACGCATAGTGCAGTGAGGATGTTAGTTATATTATGTTGTTTAAATTAGAATAGGTCATACCATTCGTACGTACAATAAGCAACCACCCCGCAATCAATATATTTCCGACCGCGTATGCTTCGTGTTGCCAAAACATTAAATTTGGGTTCGTCTATATGATCTATAAATTTCAGATTCAACTTGACTACTTGACTGGGACAAATTTATTTAACTAGCTGAGGCATTGAGCTACCCGCTAGTTGTTTTGTTTGTATATATATATAGTTTTGCTAATATATATTCCTTACAAAATTCGCTTCGTGATGTACAAATGCAGTCTATTTTGAAAAAGGGAATCTAGCCTTCATTTGATGGTTCATTTCATTTGAAGTAATTATAAGTTTTTATAGATTCGTCGTCAGGTTGAAACATTTAAAAAAAAAATCGTTTTTAGTAGTCTGACATTTATATTATATATAGATCATGTGGTAATGTGGTATTGATGCTTACAAATATGAAAAGTTGATCTTAGTATTTTATAATTGAGATCGATTAAAAAGAGGCCTGACGCATGGCGAGCTAGATGTCACTGAAATGTTTTGACGACATGAAAGTCGCCGCCGAACTTTTAAAACCGGGAGAAATAAGTTTTGACGGTCCCAAATTCAACAGTCACAGTTGAACATAAAGCAATTTCGTGAAACAAAAGTATCTGAATAATCTAAGCTAAGTCATACATTGCATTTGCCATTTATACACATAGAAGTGTTCTTGTTTTGATCAAATCAGGCTAGGTTTAAATCCCATAATTTGGTTCATTAATTAATTGGAGAAAGATGCAATCATTGATATTTGGTTGTGTGTACGCTAATGTAGCAAGTGTTTGTGACTAGTAAGTCCAGAGAAATATAACCAGGAGATGTTTGGTGATTTTTGCTGATGCAATCTACGCATAATCATCCAGATTAAATCTAAATAATTTATATTCTTGACAAAAAGACAATACATATGCGTCTTTATACGTAATTACGTATCTATTAATTATTGTAATTTTCCTTGACAATGTTGTAGCAAGTCATTACCCATATATATACACATATGTGTGCAATGTATTTCCTATAAATTATAATCAAGTTAACAAGTTAAACAAAATATGAAATCAAAAAGCTAAACAAAAGATTAGGTCAACAAGTTAAACAAAATAATTATTTGCATACCCGATAAGGCATGCTGACGTAGTGTTGGATCTTAACATAGATGGGGGGGATCGTATCAGTGGATCTTAATATGGATTTACAATGCCATCTAATTAAACGTTTTAGCCAAAGTTTATGGAATTTTTTAGGTCTTGATTAGAAAAGTCAATGACAAAGCAATACCGATATACTATAAAACAATATTCACTACGCAGTATGCTGCAGAAATTGTTTGTCTGTATATATTTACTGATGTTATCATTTTATTAAAAATTATTATACGATATAAAAAACCACTCATCTTTTTTTCATTAAAAGTTTCATTAATCATAAACAGAGATTTACATGTGATGAGATACTAATCTACCAAGTTAAAACTTACCTCTAGAACCAGCCAGCAGGAAACAAATCTTTCTCTGGAAGCATAAGCCGACAGAATTAACCAAATTATTTAGAGACAAAACAACTAAAACAAAGACTAAAATACAAATATATATCAATTCTAGATCGAAATTACAAGACACCCACCCATATACGAGGAGACACAGAAAGATCGAGGAGAGGAGCATAGCGGCACCCAAACACCAAATTTTATTAGGAAAGAAGCCTCACTTCATTATATTCCTTTAAAGATTACTCCATAAGCCACGAGGAAGAAAGCGGACCATACAACTCATGTAGATGACAGACACAATTTTTAACATTCAAACTTTCACGGCAGAAGGCATAAAGAACCAGAGCCCCAATTCCTTGAGAAAAAACCAGAGATTCTATCCACCAAGACAATCGATAAGGAAATCAATCCGGGATCTACCCATCGCAATAGAAGCCAAGTAAAGCCAACTCTTACAATCCTCAGTAGATCCACCACATGAAACTGATAAAAGAACAGGCAACCAGATCAGGATGGAAAAACCATCGAAAGAAACAAAGACTCTTGAATCTAAAAACATAACAAAAGATCTCTGAAACCAACAATATAACCTAAAAAGAAAAGACAACATGCTAGAGCAGAGAATAATAAGCTTGAATAGTTTACATAAAACATAATTCAGAGCAACACTTGTTTCTAAAAAATACGAATAACTCAAAAACGTGTTAAAATGTGTGTATTTGAGATTTAACATGTCCATGGAAATAGTTAATGGAAAACAATACAATGGGTTTTTTTTTGTCACCAAAACAATACAATACAATGGTTAGTTATTTTTTTATGATGCTCCATTCCGTTCCACAAAGATAGATTTTTAGTATTTTCACATATATTAAAAAAACACATTAAACTAAATAATAAATGTATCGTTTCTGTAATTTTCAATTTTCAATAACTTTTAACAAATAATAATTCAATAAATTCAATTTTTTTTTTTGAAGTTTATAATTTTAACACAAAAAAATATATCTTTGTGAAACAAATTTTTTTACTAAATCTATATCTTAATGGAACGGAGAGAGTATGAAATTGTTACGCACAAAATGATACATTTAAGACCAAATAAGCCTTTAAAGCATAGCCCTTCAATTAAAAAAAGGGTCCACGGAGTTCTGACTAAATTAAAAAAAGACAAACCTTTCCCGTACCTTACATTTGTCTCTACTTAAGGGCCAAATTGCTCTTAATTCTTTCATTGTATGATTAAGATTAGGCTTTATAATAAATAAACTAACTAATTAGTCCTTTTGAATGGCTCTGCATCTCTTTAATTTAGTTGCTTCTCTTTAATTTAGTTAGTTAATTTGGTCAAAATCTCACACGCTCTTTTTGCATGCTCTTTGCCACGTGCTATCGTCGTCTCTCTCAAATGAGCTGTCTCTCTCTCTCTCTCTATTCTCATTCATCGTTTTCTCTCTCATCTAACACATGAGAAGAGCCTATAAAACCCCTTCACATCTCCCACTTGGTTTGCATCACAATACATCTTCCCATTACACAAAAAACAAAAATATAACAAAATATCTTTTTTTTTCTGTTTTGTTTTAAATAGTTTGAAGTCACAAGTTCTTTGTTGTTCAGCTGTTTCCCCCTTCCCACTATCATCATACGAAGTGGGGTTTCGCTGGACAAATAAACGAAAACTTTTAATTTCTTTTTCTTTATAAAGAAAAATGGATTTCTCCGCCTTGCTTCTTACTCTCCTCACCGGAATTATCTTCCTCTACTTCCTCCGGTGCGTAATCTCTCAGCGCCGCCGTGGATCCCCGAAACTCCCACTCCCGCCGGGAACAATGGGTTGGCCTTACGTCGGCGAGACTTTCCAGCTATACTCTCAAGACCCTAACGTCTTTTTCGCATCAAAACAGAAAAGGTCGGTGCTTTCGAAATAATTGCTATATAATAATTGCCAAAAACAGAGGATCTCGTGTTGAATAAAGCTTTGGTCTTTTTTTTGACAGGTATGGATCGGTGTTTAAGACACATGTATTGGGATGTCCGTGTGTGATGATCTCGAGCCCTGAAGCTGCCAAGTTCGTGCTGGTGACCAAGTCTCATCTATTTAAACCGACTTTCCCGGCGAGTAAAGAGAGGATGTTAGGGAAACAAGCCATCTTCTTCCACCAAGGTGATTACCACTCTAAACTCAGGAAGCTCGTCCTCCGTGCTTTCATGCCTGAAGCGATCAGAGACATGGTTCCCGACATCGAATCAATCGCTCAGGACTCCCTCCGAAACTGGGATGGAACAATGATCAATACTTATCAAGAAATGAAAACAGTAAGACGAATACTTCCTCTGTTTCGTCGCTCAAAACAGAGCATCTCTGTTTTTTTCTTTCTATATACTCTGTTTTTTTTTTGAAACTGTTGTTTTTCTTTCGTCAGTACACATTCAACGTCGCGCTGCTCTCGATCTTCGGAAAAGACGAGGTTCTATACAGAGAAGATCTGAAACGATGCTACTACATTCTCGAGAAAGGCTACAACTCGATGCCTGTAAACCTCCCTGGAACGCTCTTCCACAAAGCCATGAAGGCACGCAAGGAGCTCTCGCAGATCCTCGCTAGGATCTTATCGGAGAGAAGAGAGAACAGATCCTCACACAACGATCTTCTCGGTTCTTTCATGGGAGACAAAGAAGAGCTGAGCGACGAACAGATCGCCGATAACATCATCGGAGTCATCTTCGCGGCTAGAGACACGACGGCTAGTGTGATGACGTGGATCCTCAAGTACTTAGCTGAGAATCCTAAAGTTCTAGAAGCCGTTACTGTAAGTTCTTTTACTGACACGTGTTTGTCGTTTTCTGGTAATAAAAGTGGTAGTTTTGTAATTTTAATGTGTTCTTGATAGTTTTTTTTTTTTTTTTTTTTGGTGTTTAACAGGAAGAGCAGACGGCAATAAGGAAAGACAAAGGAGAAGGAGAGTCTCTAACTTGGGGTGATACAAAGAAGATGCCAATAACTTCAAGAGTCATTCAAGAAACATTAAGAGTTGCTTCAATCCTATCTTTCACTTTCAGAGAGGCTGTAGAAGATGTGGAGTATGAAGGTATTACATAAAATTTTCATGAATCCCAAACCTTACTCTTTGAACTTATCAAATTTATTCTAAAAACGTTTTTTTTTTGTTTTTTGGTTTTTGTTATACAGGATATTTGATACCTAAAGGATGGAAAGTTCTGCCGCTTTTCAGAAACATTCACCATAGTGCTGATATCTTTTCAAATCCTGGGAAGTTTGATCCATCAAGATTTGAGGTAATTTATTTATCTTCTAGAAAATATCTTTTTTTTTTTCGTTTTGGAGATTGACTTGTATTGATATTATTTATTTGGTACGTAGGTGGCTCCAAAACCGAATACTTTCATGCCATTTGGAAATGGAACCCACTCGTGTCCTGGAAATGAACTAGCCAAGCTTGAGATGTCTATCATGATACATCATCTAACCACCCAGTACAGGTGTGTGTACTATTTTTACTTATTTTTTTTCTTTTTGAAAAAGGGCATCTATTTTTACTATTTACCTTTTCATTTACTTTAAAAGTGTTTTATTTCTCTATGCTGATAAGGAGTACTTTCGTAATTGCAGATGGTCGATAGTTGGAGCCTGTGATGGGATTCAGTATGGACCCTTTGCGCTTCCCCAAAACGGACTGCCCATTATGCTGACCCGGAAGTCGGAAATCGATATGTAGAGTTGCGTGATTGTCCCTTAGCAATTCTTTAGAGGGAGACTATAGAAGAAAAACAATAATTGATTTTTCTTGCTAAAGAAAAATAGGGATAAATGGAAAGAAAAAAATCAAGATTTTGGTAGGTAAAAAATCTCAAAATTGGGAAAAACAGGAGAAGCACCAATTGTAAAAAAAAAAATGCAATTTTTCTTATTTATTTTTTTAGTTTAAGATGGGGAAAAGTTGGTCATTGAGTCTTCAAATTCAGGGAAAACATTATATGAATATCTTAATTGTATTTCATTCACCCCAAAAAATATCATGAATATATTTAAACTGATTCGTCCCGGACTGGGACTTCCCAAGTTTTTAATTTCGTTTTATAGTATACATATAGGTATATGTGTGTGTACGTGTTAGTGAATACTGAATTGAATGCCTGGATATATCCCAAAATCAATATTTTACAGTTTGTTGATCTTTTCGTGCATTAACACCACAATAATCGTTTCTTTGAAAATGACAGAAAATAACTTGTACTACAAAAATTGGATGAAATTAACAAAGCAGTCATATATC